>NC_084544.1:245000-377500 GCF_024500275.1 Phycodurus eques
GAATGAAGGATGACGCTCCGAGCCGATGGCTTTGTTGCGAAGCTATCACCCAAAATGCCGGCCCGTACATATGGCGAGATGCTCTCGGGCGCTTCCCGGCTGATCGTCGGCTGACCAGGATTGGAAGAAATGGGATCCGGAATCGTCAGATGAGTAGCCTGGAAGCAGCAGAGCTTCATCCCGAGCTTGCTCTGACGAAGGTAACTCCTTTTCAGCTAGCGTTAGCTACATTTAGCGAACAAACACGCTCCTTCAATCCTTGTTACATAAAAACATAATTTACTCCCACTCGTTCACATTACAATGTGACATCTGTTGCCGGTACTGATTTGAATTTTCCATTTACAGCTCGTCCATCTTGCAGGAATTAATGTCGTGAGTCGAACGTCTTTTAGGATTGCGATGACGAAAAGTAATGTTTTGGGTTTTTTCCCCCCTCGCAAAACACGTCATCACTAAAAAGTATTCTCTAGTAATCGTATGTAATTGTTTTTTTTTTTTTTTTTTAACTTACAGGTTATGAATCCAGCAGATGTTCGACTCCCGTTCCAGTACGCAGCGCAGACAAAAAGGTAATTGAAAGCTTTTTTTCTCTCCACGTCAGCAATTTCAACAATGTATTTTTATATGAATCGTTATATTTCTAAACTGCACAGGTTGTGCTTCGAGCAGAAGTAGGGACTGGTTTCAAGGACAACGGGAACCACACAAGATCCCATCCACCGCTACAAAAGAATAAAATCCAGATGTGGATCAAACTTTGCTGGATTTTATGCGCAAGGTAATAAAAACCTGGACGACGGCGCAAACGGTAGAGGAGGAGAATTTGGAGGAAAAAGGCCCATTTGTCCATCCATTTTGGTCTCCTGTAAATTCTGTACATAGTTATACTTGCAAATGAATTATTTTTCGGTCAAAAGTACTTTCTCAGTGTTGTTTTATGTTCAGATGTTAGAGATTTTCACTAAAGAAAAAAAATATTGGTGTCAAAGTCATTGTTCTGCTTTCACAAAGAGGCTGTTTTCTCCGTTTTTTTCCCTCCAGAAACAGATTTGGCTGAAAGTAGCCCATATGGGACTGCTGATTACTAAAGAACGTTAATAAGCTGGAGACAAACTCCCTTTCTTTCTCCCTTAATCATGAACCTTAACCTTCATTTTAAAACTGCATTTTGTGGTCACTTTGTCTTTGACGAATATTGACATTTGTTGTTTGGGAAACATTTGAGTGTGACAAACTCGCAAAGAAGAAATCAGGAAGGGGGCAAACACTTTTTCACACCACTGTGTGTGTGTAAAAGCATACGGTAGACACACACAGACACACATCATTGAAATAAAAAGGTAGGTTGCATTACAACCTTTCCACAAGGTGCTCGCCTCACGATGTTGCCGTAAGACAAAACCGGCCTCAGTCTCAGCACAAGCACTAAATACATATTTGTTTTTTTAATCATCTGCAGATTTTAGCCATTTGCGGTCAGGTCCCGTCCCTGTCCCCCGCCAATAGCGGGTTTCACCGTTTTTCAAATTGACAGTGGAGAAAATGCACAAACATTAATTGATTATGAATCACTTCCTGGTGTGTTCTGTAACATCTGTCAGAAAATTGGCGAAAATGTCGATGATTGTTTACCAAAGTAAAAGCAAATCAGTCTGCTTTCATGGAGGACGGCAGGTATCGGAGAATATTTGCTGTCGACGGGTTCAAATTCAGAGCGTGTGGGCAATTTTTAGTGGAACAACGGCTCGAAATGATTAATCGATTGCCGAACTAGCTTTCGATTAACTTCATAATTGAGCAGTTGTCGATTAATTGCTGCACCGAAAAACAATGTGTTGTCACGGTACGAAAGGCCGACATGACGGCTAACAAAGGAGGAAGTGATTAGTGGTAGAAAATATGAAAAAGATGGCCCACTTTCGGGGAAGGGTGTTGATGGAGGAGGACGGGAGGAAACATTTCAGGCGTCCTGCAACACGCGCCCGATTGCGCTCGCTTGCCCGAAAGACGGTGACGACAAAACAAAAGTCCCCATTCTCACGAGCGCTGACACAAACTCAGTCAATGGCAACATTGTGGAATAACCGCAACATTTCAGAATAACCACAACATTCCACTTGTGAGACGAACAGAAAACGAACCCCACGTTTCACGTTGGGTGACGGCGACGCGCCTTACACGCGTTCTCCGATATCGACGAGATGACGACACTCGCGCCTGACGTCACCTGCACATCATCTTTCAAAAATCCAAATCCAAAAAGTTTCATTACAACTTTTCCACAACCTGCTCGGCTCACGATGTCCCCACAAGACAAAACGAGCCTCAGTCTCACAAATCTACACAGTGACAAACATACACGTGCACACACACACACACACACACACACACACGCAGAGAGAGGTGCACTCAGACACAAATCACACTGACACAACCCTACGCGTAGACACAAAAACGCACAAACTACAACTTACAAGGTCTACACAGGCAAAGACACATACACATGAACACGCATGTAGGAAAACACGTTCACATTGACACGCGCGCACAGTGTGCGTTTACCTCGGATGACCCTGGCTGTGTGTGTGTGTTTGTTTGTGTGTGTGTGTGTGTGTGTTAGCTTAGCTTCGTCACACGTCGGCGTCCACCAGGAGAGCCGCTCGAGCGCCACCGCAAGCTCGTTCGCTCGCCGGGAAAACAACCGGAGCGGCTCGTTCCGCTCGAGCTAAACAAGTTAGCCTCAGCGGCGGCAGCTAGGCGGCTAACGGCTAACTGTCGGCATATGCACTTTCACCGGCGGAGGTGGGTTAGGGTGGGGGGCGGTAATGACCAAAGTTGCCCCCTAGAGGAAAATCGGCGCGCCAACAGAACAACTCTCACCGCGCGCCGACGGTCGCTCGTCCAAGTTGAAGGCGAGCAGAGCAGCGACAAGTTGCTGAGCGTCTTACCTGCCGTGGAGCTGTCGCGCGTGTCGCAGCCAAAGATTGAAACGCGCGAACGCGCGCGTACGCAAGCACGAGCGCACATTAAAAAAAACAAAAAAAAAACAACTACTTGCGCTGCACGACATTCCACGTGACCTTCTACGTCACGCTTATTTGCATGTTTACAAAATTGAAGGCCTCGCGCCCTCCTCAGTTCGTTTTTTTCTTTTAGCTTTATTTTTTTGGGATTGATCTTTTTTGTATTTATTTTTATTATTATTTTTATTATAAAATAAAGATATTATTATCTATTCGGTTCTATTCTTAAATTACTTATTTTTTACTGTCAATTAAAGATATAAGGCGGCACGGTGAACGACTGGTTATCACATCTGCCTCACAGTTCTGAGGACCGGGGTTCGATCCCCGGCCCCGCCTGTGTGGAGTTTGCATGTTCTCCCCGTGCCCGCGTGGCTTTTCTCCGGGCACTCCGGTTTCCT
The DNA here is from genome assembly GCF_024500275.1 of Phycodurus eques. Lineage (NCBI taxonomy): Eukaryota > Metazoa > Chordata > Actinopteri > Syngnathiformes > Syngnathidae > Phycodurus > Phycodurus eques. Next base: position 248,428 of record NC_084544.1, read on the forward strand.
CCCACATCCCAAAAACATGCATGCTAGGTTGATTGACAACTCTAAATTAATGTGAATGTGAATGTGAGTGCGAATGGTTCTTTGTTTGTACATGCCCTGCGATTGGCTGGCGACCAGTTCAGGGTGTACCTCGCCTCTCGCCCGAAGATAGCTGGGATGGGCTCCAGCACGCCCGCGACCCTCGTGAGGATAAGCACAACGGAAGATGACCGAATGAATGAATGAAAGCCATACCCCCTCCCCTTTTCATATCCAGAAACCGAATCACCGTGACATGACGTGACGTGCAACTCGTGACGGTCTCGGTCGTTGTGACGTAACACCTCAACAGCTGTGACGTCATCGGCCCGTTGCGTCAACTTTGGCCCGATGACGATGGATTTACAACTCTATGTGCCACTCCATTACTCGTGACCTCTGGCACTCTTCCTATTTGTTTGTCCTTTTTATCTGTTGTGAGTATAATATTTACTTATGTTTATGCACGTATATTATAATATCATTGAATGTATCCACCCATCCATCCATTTTCTGCGCCGCTTCTCCTCACGATGGTCGCGGGCCTGCCGGAGCCTATCCCAGCTGTCATCGGGCAGGAGGCGGGGTACGCCCTGAACCGGTTGCCAGCCCATCGCATGGCACATACAAACAAACAACCATTTGCACTCGCAGTCACACCTACGGAAAATTTAGAGTCTCCAATTCATGCATGTTTTTGGGATGCGGGAGGAAACCGGAGTGCCCGGAGAAAAGCCACACAGGCACGGAGAGAACATGCAAACTCCACACAGGTGAGGCCGGGGATTGAACCCGGGTCCACAGAACTGTGAGGCAGACGCTCTGACCAGCCGCCCAGCATGCCGCTCATTGAATTTATATTCTTAAAAGATTGGAAAAAAAACAAAAAAACCTGTGCCAGGGCGACCCCTACACGTCTCTGCCGGAACTGCACGTGTGGCATATTCCACGACCTCAGTCCCTGGGACGTCATGACGAAACTCATGACCATGAAGTAGTTGCGCCATTTTCCAATTTTTTATGTCTTTCAAATTCTTGATCATGTGAAAACGGATCAGTTTGGACAGTCGTGTATGAGCACTCGTGAGCGTCCTCGTGCACGGGGGGGGGCGTGGTCTCTGGAGGACGGGGTCAGGTGAGGTTGCCAGGCAGCCGGCAGCAGCCCATAGAAGAAGAGCTTGGCCGACGCTGCTGCTTAGCAACCGAGGGGGAAAAAGTGCAGCGGCCTGAAACGAAGCACTCAAGTGAAGACGTGAAAACAAGTGATGACAACACGAAGAAGTCTATTTATGAAGATATGAAAAGATGAAAATGTGGAGATGAAGACATGAATAGATCAAGCAATGGAGACAAGAGGTGAATAGATGAAAACAAGTGGTGACAGCATGAAGACGAAACGAAAATTTGAAAATGAATGATGTTAAGGAATGAAAAGATGAAACGATGAGGTGGTGAGGACCGGACAAACATGAATACAGCGGCACCTCGTGGCACCCCGTTATAGCCGTTCCATTCTTTTGAGGTCATATGCACCCGTTTTACTGTGAAGTACAAAATTGTTTTGTAGGCTTTCTTCCTGGCCTAAAACGCCCAGAACAGTACAAAGTTATTGTTAATACATATTTTAAAAAAGCTTTTAAATGTTTGAAAGTTTCACATTTTATCCAAACTTATCACGCCGGTGAGCTTGGTCACGGTGGCATTCTTGACGGACAGTACTCATCGTAGGTCGAGTCGCTTTCATGAGCCCCGAGGAATTAGTGTGCTGCCTAAGACAAGGGCGTGCAAAATCCTCTCGGACCCTCCGCACCCCGGTCACCGGCTCTTCCGGCTCCTTCCCTCAGGTAGGCGCTACCGATCGACGCAAACTAGAACTAGTAGACATTCCGACAGCTTCTTCCCTCTTGCGATCAACTTCTTAAACTCTTAACCTACAATTCCATTACAACAAGCTGGCAATTTTTTGACTTGAGTTCGTTGTCACATTTCTGTGGGGCCAATGATGTATGACTCGTGCACTCACTGTCGTTGTCTCGCCAGCCACGCTGCACTATTTGCATATACCGGCCACTCGTGCCAGAGTAGCATCTGCTCCATTTGCACACTGATTGAGGAGTATCTGTAACATTTGCACCACCGACATTGTCCCAGATGATCGCGCCACTCGTCACTTTAAACCGCATACGCTCCTTGGAGTCTCGGCGGCCTTTGCACAATGGTCATCGCACCGGACTATTGCAATATGAGTCATTCGAACGGCTCTAAGTGCTAGAGGACTCTGCATCTTTTGCACAATTGTCAAAAAAAATAAAATAAATACCGGCATTACCAGAGAACTAGCAACCCTTTATTGCTCAGTGACTGGTTTTTTTTTTTGTCAATGTCTTTATGTCTCCAAAGTCCATCCCTCCATTTTCTGAGCCGCTTCTCCTCACGCGGGTCGCGGGCGTGCCGGAGCCTATCCCAGCTGTCATCGGGCAGGAGGCGGGGTACACCCTGGACCGGTCGCCAGCCCATCGCAGGGCACATACAAACAAACAACCATTCGCACGCACAGTTACACCTACGGGCAATTTTAGAGTCTCCAATTAATGCATGTTTTTGGGATGCGGGAGGAAAGCGGAGTGCCCGGAGAAAAGCCACGCAGGCACGGGGAGAACATGCAAACTCCACACAGGTGAGACCGGGGATTGAACCCGGGTCCACAGAACTGTGAGGCTGACGCGCTAACCGGTCGGCCACCGTGCCGCCTGTCTCCAAAGTGTTCTGTAAATTGACCGTCTGTTGTACTCGAGCGGCTCCAACTACCGGAGACAAATTCCTTGTGTGTTTTGGACATACTTGGCAAATAAAGATGATTCTGATTCTGATTCTAGTTCCAAACCCGTTGCCAAAGGCTTGACAAAAAACAAAAGATTCCAAAGACGTGTTTTGTGATCCTAAGAGTTAACACCGCAGCCTCGCTGCTCTTTCTCTGTGCAGTGCTCTATGCACAATGGACGACGTCAATACCCCGCATTCACGTCTTTTGGAATCGGATCTAGTCATATTGTATAACTGTGACCCGGCAATGCATCAGTCCCCTTCTCTGCCTGTATTGCGCCACAGCGCCAGTACAAAACCGTGGCCAATTCTGGAACCAACAGACTTTGTCAACGGCAGTCAAAGTGACAAATGCAAACTATTTTTGGACACACCGTTGAGTCCCGACGGTCCGTTTAATACGATATCCGTTATATTGGGGTCTGTTTTATTGAGGTTCACCGTATATGAAGAGATGAAAACGTGAAGACAAGATGAAGAGGCGAAGCGATAAATAAAGAAGTGAAGGCACAAATAGATGCAGTCAAAAGATGAGGAGATGAAAAGGTGAAGACGTGACGCTATTCCTCGACACCATCAGCCTCCGTCACGCGTCAGTGTAGTGAATCACAAAATGGCGTTTGCAGATGCACACGACTCACTCTTGAACTCCCTGTTCGACTTCCCACGGACGACGCATCACACTCTCGCTGTACTCTACTACTTTTATTGTGTTGACAAACTGGACAGGAAGCCGTCCAAATAAATTACTTTGCCCCGAGCTTGTTCAAACACTTCCTGGATGTCAAGCGTCATCACACGCCCTCTTTGTGAGAGGCCAACATTTATGGACGGCGGCCAATCAGACGCAGAGGTGTGGCGGCGGGGTTGCACCGGGGCATGACTTCCTGACCTCCAGGAAGTTCTGTTGAACAAGAAGCACGTACAGAGATTACATGTGTTAGCTACGCTCCCTCCACCGGGCCTCCGGCGGACCTCCGCCGGACCTCCTCCTCACTCAGCCCCTTATATGGCGTCACTTCCCGACGCCGCCTCTCCTGAGCCTCCTCTCCAGCCCCGCCCCTTCACCCTGGGGGCTCAGCTCCAGTTCTGAGCGGTCCGTGTCCAGGTCCGGGTCCTGGACGGGTCGCGGCGGCGGGTAGTCGGGCTGGTAGTAGCGGTACGGGTCGTCCTCCTCTACCTCGCCGTAGTTGGGGAAGATGTTGGATGGCAGCTGGACTGCAGGAACAGTGACGCCGTCAGTCAATTCAGTCCATCAGTCCGCTTCACCTCAGAGCGACACTCAGACGTGAGTGAAAACCCAGAACCAAGATTGCCGCCGCACGACACTTTAATAGGTTTTGATTGGGTTAGTGGGACAGGAAGAAAAAGAGGAGCAAGATAAAGATGACAGGTCGACGAGAGCTCGGAAGAAACATGCAGCCGACTCCAGAAACAAAGTGTGTAACACTAATTCCTGTGGGCGGCCTTCACGTCGTACCTCCAACGTTGTAGCCCACGCAGGAGTTTTGGTCGCAGTAACCGGGAGGCCCGGCGGAGCCCACCGGCCCCGGAACGCCGGGGCGTCCCGGTGCTCCTGGATTTCCGGGTCTTCCCGACGGGCCTTGGCTGCCGAGTCTGCCTTGGCCCGGAGGACCTGCGGCGAGATGGCGGAATGTGAGGACGCTACCTCTTAGTGTGGAGGACAAACATCATGAGGGGTTTACCAGGAGGTCCTGCAGGTCCTCTGGGACCTTGAACTCCCTGAGCAGCAGAACCCTTTTCACCCCTCTCCCCTGGGGGACCTGCACGCACGCACACACGCGCGCACGCGCACACACACGCACACACACACTTTGTAGAAACAGCCCACATTATTCCTGTTGGGTGCCACCCGTTAATCCACTGCGCCCACCACACCTCGTTCTCCAGGTTGCCCATTCTGGCCATTTTGTCCGGGGAAACCGGGCCTTCCAGAGGGCCCTTGTTCCCCTTGGGGCCCCGGGGACCCATTTCGACCAGGCTCTCCAGGAGGTCCCGGGACGGTGCGGATTGTCACCGACGAGCTGGGCGCGTGGTTCAAGATGGCGTTGAACTGAGCCATGTGACCTGCAACCGGCAAGGTGTGGGGTGGGTTTATATAGGCGGGCTCCTCCGTCCTAACTTCTCCAGATGGTTAGCTGCGATGCTAACGTACTCACTCTGGATCAGCTGCTCACACACCTGCCGGGCGATGGTCTGCACCGTGGCCGTGGACTGCAGGTCGCCCTGGCAACGCAAATGCACAAAGTCAAGTTACAGGAGGAGACGCAAAATGACAGCAGGTTGGGGCGAGGATGGCGTACCCGTTCCCCTTTGTCACCCTTGGTTCCCGGTGGACCCTGCACAGAGAAGGAAAAACATGACAGCAGAACCAAAACACTCGAGATCTGCCCTGACTGGAAACGACCAGTCAGAACATTGATTGAGCCGGAGGCGTATGGACGGAAACGTCGTGCGGTAGTCCGGACTTTGTCCTCGTGGGTCAGTTGCACAGTGACTCATTCGTCGATGGATCAGAAGATTCTCCCTTCGACTACTGATTAGTTCAATCACATTTTGTAGAGGCGTGGTTCCCACTTAAGAGTGCGAGCGGTCCCCGGTTCAAATGCCACACGAGCCCTTCGTTTCGAGTCCGGCTAGTTCAGTCGGTAGAGCTATGTTGGGCTGGACGGGATAGGAGATCAACCACCAGCGATTGCTCGGGAACCTCCCGCACGATCTGTCTCCCTGCATCTTCGGTCAGAGGCACGTTGGGGAAATAGCTGCCTGATGTTCAATGCTTGGACTCACCGGCGGTCCGAGTTCTCCCTGTTTTCCTGGGGGTCCCGTGTTGCCGGGGGCCCCCGGGGCTCCTGGACTCCCCTGCGGATGGGAGGAAAATTCCTGTCAGCCACACAATCCGTGGAATCTCTACAGTACTACTCCACATCATTCCAAATCACTTACAATAGTTCCGGAGGGGCCCGGTCGACCGGGGGGGCCGTCTTTGCCAGACAGCCCCTGTGGACGAGAAAAGCACGTGTGTAAGCGCGCGCGCGTGTGTGTGTGTGTGTGTGAGAGACACGGGAATGCACGTTGACCACACTGAGCGCAGCGTGACTCACTCGGGGGCCAGGAAGTCCTTCTCTGCCGGGAACGCCCACCCGGCCGGCCACGCCCTGAAACACAGAGGTCGCTCCAGGTCACTGGCCTGCCGGGTTGGGAAATCACACACACGCATTGTAACACTTCCACAAACTCACGCACGTACAAATAAACACGGACACGCACGCACCTGAGTCGGCAGCATTTACCTGCAGACCTTGTTGACCGAACTCTCCTTTCTGTCCTCGCTCCCCTGGAACGCCCTGCACGTGAAAATACACACACGTACATAAAGACATGCACGTGAAGACGCGTGCGACATGCGAACATGCTGGGGGTCTTACTGGGGAACCCCTGATGGAGCGCCCGCTGGGCCCCATCGGTCCTGGCGCTCCCTGGGGTCCCGGTACTCCGGGTTCACCTAGTGCTCCAGCAGGCCCCTGGAGGAAGGGTTGACATTAGGGCTGGATGATAGTGGAAAAAAAGGACACCGCGCTGTGTTTTAAACCTGCGATGTGAAATAATGCAGGATCGGGGTTGGAAAAGTTCATTTTCTCCTCGAACTAGTTCGAAGTTCAGTTTGTCGTATCAAAAATTAACTAGTTCGGTTCACAGTTCATAATTCAAAATTTTGAACTAAGGTCACCAGTCCAAAAACAAAGTATTTCATAGTCCCCCCCCCAATATGTCGCTGACGGGGCACGGCGGGGGACTGGTTAGCACGTCCGCCTCACAGTCCTGAGGTTGCGGGTTCAGATCCGGCCTCGCCTGTGTGGAGTTTGCATGTTCTCCCCGTGCCTGTGTGGCTTTTCTCCGGGTACTCTGGCTTCCTCCCACGTCCCCAAAACATGCGTGCTAGGTTAATTGAAGACTCTAAATTGCGCGTAAGTGTGAATGTGAGTGCGAATGTTTGTTTATATGTGCCCTGCGATTGGTTGGCGACCAGTTCAGGGTGTGCCCCGCCTCTCGCCCAAAGTCAGCTGGGATAGGCTCGGATAAGCGGTATGGAAAATGGACGGCTGGATGTTGCTGACGGGCTATTCCCCTCAAAATACCGGCATTTCCTTTCCCTACTGTTGCCGCCCATTCAGTCCACACTCGTAGCAAGCTGTGGCTTTCACTCTGCAATCTCAAAAACATGAGCAACAAACGTGTTGTGTGAATGGTTTTTTTTTTTCCAATGAGGACTCAAAACAAAAACAGGACTTCTGTGCTTAAGTGCAAACAAAAACACGCAACACAGTAGGAATGGAAAACTGGTGAAAAGACAACTTTGATAACTTTGCACTCCTCACGGCACTGGCTGACTATAGTAACAAAATAAGGTATCGCTTCTTATATTACAAAACAAAATAAATTCCATATTGTCAGAGTGTGATCGCACAGTGTTTCAACTAAAGCATTCTGAGTCAAGTCATCATTTGCCAAGTAATGATTTGTTTTACAATGATGTACTGTATAACAAAAGAACACTTTCGCTCACACCAGCCTGGTTTCATTCTGGAGCGAAATAGGAAAGAGAGCGAGTGTACACCCTTTGAAGCTTTGGAGAGCTTCAGGTCCCTCTGCTGGTCACTTCGAACATTACAGTTGTTTCAATGTATATTAAAGTACACCAACATCACAGCAGACCCCACCATGTGACTACGGCGCACACGCACATCGCGGCGATGATGCTCAAACTAAATATCGTGCAGCCCTAGTTGGCATCAGGTCATGACACCTCATGACATTCGCTCACAGCGTCCGACCGGGTTGAAAAGAATCAAAAACTGGACCTGACATCCCAGTCTACATTTGGGTCAAAACTCACCACTGGACCTGGGACTCCGCGATCACCTCGGGCTCCTCGTATCCCTGGCCCTCCCTAATGGAAAAGAGCAGAATGTGCTAGCTTCAGAATGTCGAAAAGTGACACTGTGCATGTGCGTGTCCGTGTCTGGCTCACAGGGGGTCCGGCAGGCCCTGCGGGGCCTTTGCTGTCCTGGGTGCAGGTGCAGGCCTTGGGCATGGCAGGACACTGGGCCTCGTTACGCTGGGCGGTCACGTGACGAAGACACAGTGGTGTTGTCATGATAAAGAGGAGGGATGGAGATGACCTCCTAGCACGTGGCCCCGGAAGCGTACGGAGGACTCACCAAACCAGGAAGTTCACAGCACCGATCCCTGGAGGCCCACGCGGTACTGCACGCGATGTCAAACATCTGGAGCTCAAACTGCAACGCAGCGACTGTCAGCCAACTGTCCGCCGACCGAACCCAAACCGGTTGCTCTTACTGGTGCCGAGTTGTCCTTGTTCCCTCTGGATCGAACCGTCCTGCCCAGAACTTCCATTCCGGCCGTGCTGATGTTTCCCGCCGCCTCGATGGCCTTGGTGGACACAGGCTGACAGTCCACCAGCACGCTGGCGCTCGTCTTGCTGATCACCACGTGAAGCTGCACAGAGGATGCGTTTTGGTTGACTTGTCTTCTTCATTTGAGGACAACATCGCCCCCTTCCTGTGTTTGTAGCAGGAACCACATTTTGCTATACTGGAAAACACGATGTGGTCACAGAAGCACAACTAAGCGGCGGCGCCCTAACCTTGTGAAAGCTTCCGTGGAAAAGTTTTTGGATGTGCGGACCCTCGAAGGTGACGGTCTGAAAGTTTCCTCTGTAGTCATTGTTGAAGAAGGTCAACGTCTTCCCCCCATCTGCACCGTGAGCCGACACCCGTGAAGTAGAACTCTGCCAATCTACAGAAATGATGCATCAAAGATTCCAGACTCACTGTCCAGGATGACGCCCACCAGTGGCTCGTGGTCCTGGTCCAGGACCTCCCAGAGTGCGAAAGGTTCCCGGGGGGTGCCGGGCAGCAGGCGGAACAGCAGCGTGATGGTGTAGTCTGACGGAAGACCTTCAGGGTGGAGGAACCTGAGGAGAGGTTAAGCATTCTGAACATCACAACATCTCTGAGAGACAGATGTTTTCTTTCGCCCCTCCTGAGATGAAGCAGAACCTGGTTGGCTGAGCCAGCAGAGCGTCACTGTGCAGGCGGAAGCACGGGAATGCGTTAAAGGTTCCGGGTACCATGGAAACGCCAGCCAGCGAGCTGTAGCGCTCCTCCAGCAGCCCAAACAGCTCCATCATGCGGAAGCCTAGCAAGCACCGGAGGAATAGTTAGCGGCTACTTGGCTGACCTCTCAGAAGGTTCTGGACTCGCAACCTCGACAGGATGGCGGCTAAAGTCTTACCGGGAGCGGTGCCGCCATTCATGGCCACTGAAGGACATGCTGAGGACACACACAACTTTTATTGAAGCAAAAAGTCACCAGGAACGTTCCTGGCTGGTGGTCACTCACTGGCCGTAGCAGCTTCGCACACGAAGGTCACCAGCTTCTCTTCGATCTTCTTGAAGGCGTCCAGGTCGTCCACAAAGAAGACGTGTCTGTCGCTGGGTTTGCTGGCGATGCTCAGCAACTCGCCGTAGTCCGCGTCAGCGAAGCCGATAGCGAAGACGACGAAGCCTGTCGGGACGCCGCACGAGTTACAGCTCGCCCGTGACGTGCGGCGACAGGAAGCGGCGAGGAGCTCAGCCGACCTTCCGCCCGCATCTCCTCTGAGACCTCGTTGACGTCATCCTGCGATCGACCGTCGGTGAGGACCACCAGGACCTTGGGGACTCCCCTCCTGACGCCGCCCTCTGCCGTGAAGATGCTGTCCTTCACGTGCTGGATTGCGCGACCTGAGCGGACAGAGCGCATCACTACACGGGGCGCTCCGAGCGCAGGATAGGCCATACTGTACGATCAGGTGATCTCTGAGGTCTTGCCCGTCTTGGTGTTTCCTCCCTTGTAGGAGATTTTGTTGACGGCATCCAGGAGGCGCTCCTTGTCGTCGTACGCGTTCAACGCAAACTCAGTGCGCGTGTCGTCACTGAACTGAGCGATGGCAACCTGCGGCAAGCCAGATGTGGACTCGATGGTGTGACGCGAGCAAATGTCCAGAAAGTAGATGGGCCAGCTGCTGCCAAATGCCAAGATGTGGCATTCCGAAGAAGACTACCTGTGTGCCATCAGGTCCAATCTGGTCCAGCGCTCCGGCGGTACTGACCAAGAACCCGATGATCTTCAGGAAGTTGTCATCACCGATACTCCAGGAACCGTCCACCAAGAACGCCAAGTCGGCCTTGGCTGCCTTACAGACTGCACGTGCGTTCTACATGTTTAGCGCTTCCTACGCTGCTGTTCGGGAAGGTCGGCACTCGGTCGAACGCGCGCTTACCTTCCTTGGCAGGGGGGATCGTGGGTTGCGGGGTGGTGGTCGGCGGCGTGGCGGGCGCCAGGGTGGGGGCGGCTTCTGTACAAACGGTCACAAACCTGTGATGTCGCGTCCCGTGTTTTCACGCCGTCTCGGCGGCGGTCGGTGGGTACTCACGAGTCTTGGCAGTCGTGGATACGGCCGGGCCTTCGGTTCCGTCCTGCAGTCGCGCGTAAACGTTGATCTTGTGCGGCGTGTTGGGCCTCAGGTTATCGAAACAGTGGCGACTCGATCCCGCGCTCAGCTCGGCTTCCTCGACGTGACCGCCTGCGGTTCGGAGGCCAGTGTGGCGACGCCACTCCTTTATTCTACATTTTTCATGAATACGTTGCTCGCTCCACCTTCAACGAGGCGCGACAGGAGCCTCCGGACTAATCCGGCTGCTGAACTCGACCCCGCACGCGCCTCCGCGCACGACCTCACCAACGCCCTCTGAACTGAATCGACTGCACTTGCCACAATACGGCGCATCTCGACCGAAGTCCATTTGCGCAACCGCGTACGTTTTCATGTATATATTTGTGGAACAGTGGATGGATGTACGTATACACTATAAATCATCCCATTGCATTACCATTGTATATTTTGGATAATTCATCATTTTTTTGCCTCATATCATCGAAATTGACACTGTACCTCGCATTGTCCACTGTACATAGTGTGTCGTGATAACGCCAGCTATTGCAATCATACTTTATTACTCATATTTGACGCCTGTGCATCCCTGTGGAAATGGACATACTTATACTGACATATTAATTTGGGGTGGCACTGTCACACATTAATCGTGAATAATTCATTCCAAACAAATGTTGTTTTTTATGCATTGAACCTGTTGGTCAGTGCGCCATTTCATAGTACGTCGATTATACTGCCGCACACGTGAGAGCTCTGCTACCAAAATGGAGGAATTGGATGAAACGGTGTTGTTAGGACCGACGGGGTGCGAATTTCATTGTTTTTTTTTTTTTTTTCTTTTTTTGTGTGCAAATTGCGCAGTTGCAGAGTTTTCATACCACCGAAGCACTTCAGCCTCTGACATTGGATCCGACTTTTTTAACTGCCACGCAGAAACCATTGCAAGGCGATACTGATCTAAAAAAAAACTTTTAATGGCACTTTAACTTTCGGTCTGTTTAGTTTTGGCCCAGGATATTTTCTATTAGTCACTGACGGTGTAGCGGTACACTCGCCTGACTTTGGTGCGGGCAGCGTGGGTTCGGCGACCGTGCGAATGTGAGTGCGAACGGTCGTCCGTGTCTATATGTGCCCTGCGACCGACTGGCGACCAGTTCAGGGCGTAGTCCGCCTTTCGCCCGAAGGCAGCTGGGATAGGCTCCGGCGCCCCGCGACCCTAGCCGGGATACGCGGTGTTGAAAATGGATGGATGGATATTTTCTATGAATTTTTCTACCGTTTTGTATGGAAATCCAAAGAAATGCATTTTTCCAGAGTGAACAATATTCCTGTCTGTGTCAAATATTGGATTGCGTCATCCTCTAAAATCCATTGAAATTAAGCCGTGTTACTTTTTCGGACAAATGTTGTTGTACGGTTAAAATCGTAATATTATTGGAGATGAACTAATTGGTTAAGCCAATTCATGAGATAGATTTTTCGAATCGAGCCCCACCCCGAATCTTCCTGCGTCATAGCCCGCTGTATATATTCGTATGGATGCTATTTAATGACTGCTGATGCATTTCCGGTTGCCTTGTACGCGTGACGTGTAACGAATCTTTCCATTTCTCTTGGTGAGCTGCCTGCAGCGTCTCTTGTCAGTTGCCAACAGGTGGCGCCGGAACTCACCGCTGGCGGACTCGATGACGACCCTGTAGGCGCCGGCGTGTCTCTGCGGCTGCCACTGAGCGCACATGCTGCTCTTCCTCTGCTGGTAAACGCTCAGGTCGGTCACCGCCAGACGCGCTGCGAGGACACCGCGACACGTCAGTCATCTTCCCGCGCGCGCATTCTGAACGGAGCGCCGAGGGACTCACGCGTCCTGGCCCGGCCCGACAGCGCCTCGCTGGACCCGCCGCCGTAGGACGCCAGGACCTTGACGCCGTACTCGGTGCCGCTTAGAAGGCTGACGATCATCATGGTCCTCACGTCCTCGCCCACGAAGGTCTCCAGGGCGGGTCCGGGGGCTGCGGGGCGCACGGGACGGTTAGAGGCCGCCGCCTGCGCCGGCGTCTGCCCGACCCACTGACCCGACAGCGGCTGGTACACCACGCGGAAGCCCGTCGTGGGAGAACCGGGAGGGTCCCAGCTGATCCGGAAGCGGTTGTACCATTCCTCGGACACGCGCAGGTTCCCCGGAGGCGACGGCGGAACTGAGAGACGGGCAGAGAAAGGGTGAGACGAATAGAGAAGGACGGAGAGAGAGAAAGGCGAAACAGAGACAGAGACAGAAAGAGAGAGGGGGAGAGGGGAAAAAGAGACAGACAGAGAAAGAAGGGAGGAGTAAGGGAGACAGATGGAGAAAGGGACAGAGAGAGTGAGGGACAGATAAAGAGCGATGCAGACAGAGCGAGAGGTGGGAGAGAGAGAGAAACAGAGCGCATGAGAGAGGGAGAGACAAGGAAGAAACAGGGAGACAGACAGACAGACAGACAGCGAGAAAGCGACAGAAAGCGGGAGAGGGGGGAGACAGAGAGATAAGATAAGAAAAGAAAGAGATAGCCAGAGACAGAGAGCTTGAAATCAAGATGGGGAGAGGGAAGGAGAGAGAGCGGGCGAGTGAGAGAAACAGAATGAGAATGAGAAGACAGAGCGCAAGGAAGAGGGATGGAGAGAGAGAGAGAGAAACCAAGTGAGAGAGAGAGAGAGAGAGAGAGAGACAGGACAGAGAGCAAGAGAAAGAAGAGAAATCCGGATGACGGGCAAAGATCGCCAGCGCTGCCGTTGCCCCCCCCCCCCCGACGGGCGTGGCGACAAACGTACGCGTGCGTCCGCTGGCCGTGACCGTCGGTCCGTCTCCGTCCGGATAGACGGGGGTGACGGCCATCTCGTAGCGGGTGTCGGCCGACAGCGGTCGGAGAACCGAAGTGGTCTGCGTGGGCGGAAGCGTCCTCTGACACACACGACAAACGGCATCAGCTCGTCTTCCCTCTCAGGCTCCTTTCAAGCGACATGGCAGAACGCCGCTCCAGTTTTTGCGAGCGCCGACCGTCGGAAACTAATCGCGGCCGAGCCAAAATGCCGAGTCGGGTCACGTGAGCTTTCGCACCCAAAATGACGCTTGCCTAACCCTACCGAGCGAGATCCCAAAAATAAAGCGAAGCGTGGAGAGTCTTTGTCAATGAATGGGCCTTCCAGGGCGACAGCCTGTCAAAATATCGTTCTTTTTGTATTATGATCGCCCGGCCATTAATCAGCTTCTCCCTTGGAAATTGCACCCTGTTGTTTCTGGAGAACAACACCAGGGGTCGCCGTTGTTCCCCGGCAGCGAGAGTGTCGGTCGCCGACGGGAATTTGTTGGCGATCGTCCGCCTCGGTCGCATTCGGTCACGTCGCTCCGTGTTCGGCGGGCCGCAAACAGACGACTTCTTCTGGCGTTCGGCAACGGCGCCCCCTTGGGGTTCATTCAATGACTGCATTTCTAACAACGCTTTTTGCCTTTTATTGCTTTGAGCTTCTGTCATTTTACAATTTTCAATTCCTATAAAGCGCAGCACATCGGTCCACCATGTTGTTTGTAAATGTTTCTTTGGATAGGATTGGATCTTATTTGTTCTCATCAATTCACCTTATCTTCACGAAGTCCACAAGGAGTAGACTTTGATGAGACAATACGGTCTTGAAGTGTTTCTTGGTTGCTGTTAATGTTACATCTTACCTTCATCTCATCCTAACTTAACCACGTGGTCTTACCGTCTCTCGGTTGCCGTCTGTGCTGCCGTAGCTGAGGCGGTAATGGCGGACGTCGTGGGCGTCCGCGTGTTGCCATGACACCCGCACGCTAAAGGCGGTTTCGTCATCGACGGTCACGCCCCGCACGCCGTAACGAGGAGCTGCGACCGCCACCGCCGCAACATCGACGACGAAAACAACCACGACAAGGATCACCACGAAAACAACGATCCGACGACAATCAAAGGTGCGTTCATCGATCGAGTGGGCGGGACTAAAGCAAAACGAGAAGCTCACCTGCAATGGTGGTGGTTGTCACAGCAACAGTGGTTGTTCTCCCGACTACAAATAACAAAAAACAGCACTCAATTCAACACTACGTGTGTGCGTGCGCCAGTGTTAGAGTGTGCGTGACTGTGTGTTTGTGCGTATGAATGGATAGGTGAAAATGCGTGTCTGTTCATATTTGCGTGTGTGTGCGCGCGCCGAACATACCGGTGGATTCCAGCAGAACGACCTGCTCACTCTCCACTTCGTTCCTGTAGATGGCGCTCATGAGGACTTCGTACTCGGTGGAGGGGCGGAGTCCAGTGACCATGTAGGTGTTTGTGTTTACGTTGACCATCACCTGACCACACACGCGCGCGGGTTACAGATTCGCTACACTGCTGTTTGTTGATGTCCCCCGCGCCACACACACACGCCAACCTCTCCGCTGTCGCCGCCGCCGTCATAGCCGCCATCCGTGGGCGCCCAGCCGAGGCGGTAGAGTGCCACGTCGTCAGCGGGGGTCCGCCACGACACCCAGAAGCCCGTCGCGGAGGTGTCGTGGGTCTTCACGTCCACCGGTTCCGGAACGTTCCCTGCGCACATTGGAATCCCCGTTAGCGGAGTCCGTGTCCTGAGGCCCGGCCCCCCTCGGGCTGGATGACTGCTCGGTGTGTGTTAATGTGTCATTGTTGTAGATAATGTAATGATTTGCTTCTCTCATCCTGTTTACAATTCGTGCTTTGTCTTTGTTTCTCTCTCCCTTCTAGAAACTTTGTTGTGTTCGACTGATCGACTCTGATTCTCAATAAACTTCAATTATAATACTAAGAAACCACAGCGGAAGCTTCAAAACTCCACTGTGACACCGTCAAACTGTTCCGGCATGAAAGGGACACAGATCCTCCATTCTGCTTGACCGGACAGCCGAACAGGACAAAACAAAAAAAGCAGAGTGCGAGATGTCGTCGCGGCGACGCCGCGAACGCTTACCAGTGGAGAAGCTTCGCGTGACCGGCTCCGCTCGTCCCTCCTCGTACGTGGCGACGACGCCCACCGTGTACTCGGTCAGAGGGCTCAGGTTGCTTAGCAACCATGTGGTCTCGCGGCCCACCTCCACCTGCGCGCGCGCACGTCAATCGTCGTCATTGTTACCAGTCAATCACCAGCTCACGCGTTTACTTTCCACCTTTTATTGATTTGTGTTTCTTTTTTCGGTCACCTGGTTGCTTTCGACGCCGTCGCTCCTGGCGTAAACGACGCCGTAGCCCGCCGGCTCGCCGGAGGCCGAGTCCCATCTGAGTCGGGCCGAGCCGTGGCCCACGTCCGTCAGCCGCAGATTGCTCGCCGGGGGCAGCGCCACTGAGGGGGAGGGGCGCATCAGCACACGTGCCCAATCAGAGCGCAGCGATCACCCGCCCCGGCCCGCTCTAGCCGTAAATCAACGTCGGGCACGACTGACATCGAGCGGCGAAAACTTTACGAGGAGTTTGGAATGTTTGGAATCTTTTTCCTTGGAGCTTTAATTAAAGAAGACGTGAAACGAAAGAGCGGCGCCGTCGGCCTCGGGCGCCGTCACGCCACCGTCGTCGCGCGTGTCGTAAAACTTAATGAAAGGCTGAAGTGCCGAACGGGAAGGCGGGAAGTGCACAAAGGCTTCAGGACAGGAAGTCTGACGCAGAGACGCGGAGACGTCGCCGGGACGAGACGGCGAGGTCACGATCCCCGCGCTCGCACGAACGCCTCGAGAGCGGCCGTCTTGTCGCCACTCACGCGTGCTGAGCTGCCCGGTGACGGGGTCACTAGCCTCTTCGCCGTACATGGCGTACACCGTCACCGTGTACTCCGTCGACGGCGACAGACCCTCAAGCTCCGCCTCCTCCACGTCCGACGCCACCTTCACCTTCATGAGATGACATCATCATCTTCAAATGATGACGCCATCTTCACACATCATCATCATCATGATCCTTCCCTCACCTCCTTCTCGTCGTCGGGTTCGCCCCGGCTGAGCGGCGCGTAGAGGATCATGTAGCCCGAGGCGGCGGCGGCGGCCCCCCAGCGGACCCTCACGGTGCGGTGGGTGGGCTCGGACAGGTCCAGGCGCTCCACGGTAGGCAGGGCCACTGCGGGGTCAACACCACCGAGGTTAGGCTTCGGCTTTTAGCTTTCGGCGCGGGGTCTTTCCCGCCCGGCCGGCCCGCGTACGTGTGGTGGCGCTTCCTCTCAGCGCCTCGCTGGCGGCGCTGCGGTAGACGGCGAACACGGCCACCTGGTACTCGCTCCGAGAACTCAGGTGGTCCAGCAGGACGCTGCGTTCCCAGCCCGGGACCACCTGTGAGCACAACGCGTCACCGTCGCCGAGACGCCGCCGCCGTCACGTGCCCGTCGGGAACCGACGACCGAGCGTTACCTTCTCTTCCGGCTTTCCGCCGCTCGCGGGGTAGTAGACCACGCGGTAGCGCTCCGCCTCGCCGGCCGGCGGCGTCCACTTTACGCGGAAACTACGCGCCGTGATGTCAGAGGTCACCAGGTCACGTGGAGGAGCCGCGGCGTCGGGCAGCGGGGCAGGACCTCCTCCGACTGGAAAACAAACACAAACGCGTTGAGCGGCGCTAACGAGGACTCAAATCCGTCGACAATCTTTGAGCATACGTCAGCGCGTCCGCCATATTGGATGTGTCACATCTGCACCTTATACCCACGCAGGTCAACGTACCGAACTTCAGAAAGCCACCACCCAAAAAAGGCAAAAACTTGATTCACTCAGACTTGAGAAACCAAAACCATCGTATGTCACTTTTCACAGTAGGAGTCACAAAGTCAGCAATTGTGCTGGCAAAATGATGGCCAAATCCAATCAAAGGACACTGTGCAGTCCGATCTGAGATCGGACTGCACAGTGTTTAACGCTCACAATATCTCCAAGCAGCAAATCGATGCACGCCACATCCAATATGCCGCCGACGTCACCGTCCAATTCCGCTCGCACCTGCCAGCTGCTCCACCGTGCGGCAGACGCTCCTGGTGAGCTCGTCCACGATGTCGCTCATCGCGTCGAAGTCGGCCACGTTGTAAACGTGTGTGGCGGCGGGTGGCGACGCGATGGCCTTCAACTCGTCCTCGTCCGCGTTCTTCACGCCTGCCCGACCCAGGCGGTAGGAAGGAAGGGAGGGAGGGAGGGAGGGAGGGATGGAGGAAGGAAGTCAGCTCCATCTAGCGGCAAACCACGCCGTCGCCGCGTGGTGCGCTCGTACCGACGGCGAACACTCGGATGCCGGCGTCCCTCAGGGTCCGCGCGGGCGGGACCACGTCGTCCTGGGACTTCCCGTCCGTGATCAGGATGGCCACCTTGGGAACGTCGGCTCGGGACCCCGATTCCGCTCGGAAGCTGTTCTCCAGGGCGAAGGTCAGCGCCAGACCTGCATGAAGTCGCGAGGACGTTTCAAGGACACCTTCCGATCACCTTGACCGCTGACAAAACGTTAGCGGCTCATTTTCATATCATTTGATCAATAACGGTCGAGACACGGCCCCCTGAATTTCCTTTTGAAAATCTATTCATTTCACTGATATGTGTAGTTGAATGACTGCCAGTTGTTATCATCATCGTTTGGAAGATCAAATATTTTTCCAACGTGAAGTTTGATCACTTGCAGCCTGTTTTCGAAAGATGTTCATTCCATTTTGGGATATATGGGATTTTTCTCCGATTGCTTAATTTGCCTTAATTTGACAAACGGATTTGAGTGTCTAAAGAGTTTTTACTTTGATTTGATGTATTTTTCATCGTATTTTATTGTATTGTATTATTTTGCTTCTTTGTCGCAATACACCCGAGCACGAAGCCGTTTCCGTCTTTCGCGTGCGCTCGAGGCCGGCTTCGTTGTTATTCTTTGGGATTTGTCCTCAAACAAGTTGAAGACATGTTGTTGTTGGAATGACGTTTGCGTTCGACTGCCATGAAATCTGCGTACTTATCTCTCGATTGTCTTGACTATGATGGCCTGAAATTTGAAATCCTCAAGAACTTTAAGCATGGGAGACATTCATACATTTAAAGAAAAACAAAATGCTAGGTTCTAATTTTGATGTCTCTGTGTGGCACGGCGGGCGACTGTTGAGAGCGTCTGCCTCACAGTTCTGAGGACCGGGGTCCAATCCCCGGCCCCGCCTGTGTGGAGTTGGCATGTTCTCCCCCGGAGAAAACCCGCGCGGAGCGCCCGGAGAAAACCCGCGTGGGTTTTCTCCGGGCGCTCCGCTTTCCTCCCACATCCCCAAAAAATGCGTGAATTGGAGACTCTCAATTGCCCGTAGGCGTGACCGTGAGTGCGACTGGTTGTTTGTTTCTATGTGCCCTGCGACGGGCTGGCAACCAGCTGAGGGCGTACCCCGCCTCCTGCCCGACGACGGCCGGGATAGGCTCCGGCACGCCCGCGACCCCAATGAGGAGAAGCGGCTCAGAAAATGGATGGATGGATGGAGGTCTCTGCGTAAAATGTCTTTCCCGTTATTAACGGAATGAAATGAAAATGCCCGTATCGTACCCGTCAGGGTGTTTCCGCCTTTGTACGGCAGATTCCTGACGGCGTCCACGACGGCCGCTTTGGTCACGTGACTGTTCAGGTGCCACTCCACCCTGGGCTCGCCGCTGAACTGCACCAAGCCTGCGCACACATCAAACGCACGTCACGCACGTGTCCGTGACGCGAAAGGCGCGAGCTAGCTCACCGACGCGCGTCCGGTCGCCGTCCAGCGTGAAGGCCCGGACCAGGTTCTCCAGGAAGCTTCGGACCAGGCGGAAGTTGCTACGGCCGATGCTCCACGAGCCGTCCACCAGGATCGCCACGTCGGCGGCGGCCGGCGTGGCGCACGTGAACCTGTCTTCGCCTGACCGCGCACACACACACACACACACGAGCACTCACGTTGGCCGGTGCCGATTGAGCGACTTCTCAGACCACCCTAACCAACTTCACTCCCAAAAAGCAACGCGCCAAATCATTTCCTCACTTTCAAAGTGAAGCAATTGTTGAAAAGTGACACGCATTCCAAAAGTGTACATGACACAAAATGACGTTGTGTGTCGCAGTCCGAAAATCACGCCAACCGTCTGCCCACCAAATCGAGAAAATACAGTTGAGTGGTGCCTTGAGATGCGAGCTGAATTCCTTCCATCGCCACGCTCGTATTGCAAATCATCTCCCGCTATTGAAACGAATGAAAACGCTATCATTCTGTTGCAGCCAAAAAAACAAAACCAAAAAAATGGTGTTAGTGTTTTTCATCAGGAAACACGCAGCGCAGCGACGGCCACCTGGTTAGCAAATTTGCCTCACAGTTCCGAGGTCACAGGTTGGAATCCGGCCTCGCCCGTGTGGAGTTTGCACGTTGTGCCCGCGCCTGCGTGGCTTTTCTCCGGTTTCCTCCCACATCCCAAAAACATGCAACTTAGCATCGACGTAGGTTGACTGCAGACCGTGAGCGCAAACGGTTGTTTGTTTAAATGTGCCCCGCGATTGGCCGCCGACCACTTCAGGCTGTACGGAGTCAGCGGAGATACGCGCCAGCACGCCCGCGAGCCGTCAGAAGGAGAAGCGGTTTGGAAAATACGCAGATGGCTGGAAACAGAACGTAAAGAAATGTCTTTGTGCATCACGATTTCATGTTGCGTTACAATTCATTGCGCTGCCCCTCCTGGTGCACCCGCCTTGGCCACCGGGAGGCAGTAGAGTACTGTACACTTCCAGGGGTGTCAAACTCATGCTTGTGGCGGACCACATCATAAAAAGCATATAAATGGGTATGTGTTAAAGACATCATCACGCAACTTTTAGCAACAAATAGACGACCGTCTTGAGCAACGTCCCCTGAAAATGAGTTGCGCGCGCTCACGTCGGCTGTCGGGCCTTCAGGTGTAACATTCTTGTGTGCGCCGCACAAGGTCAAAGTTGAGCTTCTTGCGATTCCTGCCGCATTCCGGTAGCGCAACGCCCGACACGACGCGACACGTCTGACTGCGGCGCCGTCAGCTCGTGCGGGCCCTGGGGGACTTTCTCAAATGCGCTGGAATGTTCTTCCATTTTCACGCAGCTAAACCCCGCGGAGGTCAAGAGCTGCTCGTAGAGCTTAGCTTAGCATTGCTAATAGTGCAACACATTACAACCTACTAGAACGTGTGAGTGGAACTCATTTCAAGTGAGCGCAGGCCTCCAGTCAGGGAACATAAAAGTCCATAGGAGGGATTAAAAGACAGTAACGCACATTAGATTTCAGCGGAGCACATTGGAAAAGTGCATCAAATTACAAGTGCGCAAAAGCCTCCCACTACAGCGCATTAGAAGGCAGTTGAAAAGTGCGCGTTGCGATAGAATGCCACATTTCGAGGCAGGAGACGGGAGTTGAAGTTAGGAGCGGCGGCGGGCGTGCACGGGCAAGGCCGCGTGACTGACGCGGAAGGAGCCACGGCCACCGCCTCGGCCGTCACGCAAGCGCGGACGAGACGGCGGCGAGAGCGGGCGGGCGGGTCGGAGAACGCGGGGCGCGCTCACACGCACGCATCTCAGCTGCTCAACTTTCAACTTTGGAAAGCAGAAGATTGCGTGTACAGCGGCCACGTCACTTCCTTGTCGTCTTACCTTCGGCAGCGGCGTCGGCGTGCGCCGCTCGGCCGTCTTGCGAACTTTGGGACGCGAGCGTTTCTTGTCTTGAGCGCTGAGCTGAAGCCAAAGAAAAAGACTAACTTGTCGGCGTCGACTCTCGGGGCCTTCCGAACCTCAGCGCCTTGCGCCTGACCTTGGTGTTTGGCCAGCAGCGGTTTGCTCCTCAGCGCCCCCCTCAGGGCAAACACTTTGAACGCGTAATCTCTGCTCGCGTCGAAGCTGTCGATCAGCAGCTCGGCGTCCTCTTTGGCCACGCCCACCTCCGTCTCCTCGCCACCTGTTCACACGTGCGCACCTGCGACCTTCACGTGCACGCCCGTGACCTTCACGTGCACGTGCGTGTGTGCACGTCTTACCGGGCCGGGCGCTGTACGCCACCACGTAGCCGTCGAGCGGACCTTTGGGCTCCTTCCAGGACACCGAAAGCTTCGTCGGACTCAGCACTTTGCTCCGGAACCTCCTCGGAGGAGACGCTGGACGCGGCGACAACATACAAACGACGCACAAGCGGCGGTGGGGGGTCACGCGTTTTGCGTGACAAGATGACATCGTTTCATGACCAGTTGTATGCCGTTGTAATCCGTTACATTACTGGGAGAAAATGTGTCGTTAAATCACAGTTGCTTTTGGAAATTCCAATGATTGTAATTTCAGTTACATTTGAAGAATAGCCACAAAAGCTCAGATTTCTTCTCCTGCCACGGCCTCCTTCTCAAGCCGGCGCTTGTGATCGACTCTCTCTCTGGTCACGCGCCATTCTGCAGTAGTCGCAAGAGTGACCTATTTTTCCAACTATGGCGCCCCCTTGAGGTGCAATCTATGACTCGTACTCCGTTACACTTTTGAACCCATAAAAGCAGATGGACTTTGGAACAGTTTCATCTTTCTCATTTTGGACTTTTTCACGGAACGTTGCCCGATCGGCCGTATTGTCGAAATTCGGTGTCGACATGGTGGCTTTCCACGTGCTTTACATTCCATCGTGTTTCCTTATCAGTTCGGTATTGATGTCAAGAAAACTAATTTGGGGTTCAATGTGCCGTTGGCGGCGTCTGACGACCGTACACCTTTTGATTTCTCCTCGATGGACGAACCGGCGACTCGACCCGAGCTGATGAGATTCCCTGCTACTGTCACAGGTGGAAAATCGCAGCCATTCGATCCCGACTGGTATGGGAAGTACCAACGGATCGAGAACGGTAAAGAGCAACATTTTGTACAGCTTGGAGACAGAGACTACCTTTATCACGGGTGGCTACAGAAACTGGAAACGTCTCGGCGATGCCTGTCATTTGATAAAGAAATGATTGACAGGTCGGATTATGGTGACATAATCGATGCTTCTAACTCAAAGGTTTGATTTTATTCAGGCACATGCATGATTGTGGTTGTCTAAGGAAGTTCTGAACTTCATTTGATTCAGTTTGTCATTTTATTTCAATATACGTTTCCCGTCCGGGTCTTAACGGAAACATATAACGTGTGTGTGTGTATATATATATATATATATATATATATAGATATATATAGATAGATAGATAGAGAGAGAGAGAGAGAGAGAGAGAGAGAGAGAGAAATAACCGGGGCAATCCTGATTTTTCCAGGCCTCCCCATTAGCCACGTTCAGCCTCGTGAAGATGTGAACACGTGATGTCTTCACTGAGGTGGTGACCCCCACCCCCTCCACCCTATCGCTTACCTTGCGCCTGTCCTCGTGCAAGGTGGCCACACAGCAACACAAAGAAGCACAAAGTCAACATCCACTGGCGTGACGTCATCGCGCAGTGGCACTTGTCACTGAAGATGCAAACAAACATCAACAAAAACAAACAAAAGCAAAAGAATTCTGTGAGGATGATTGATGTTGGCGCCAAATTTGCAGCGCGCGCGCGCCCGCGGTTACCTGAGGGCGCGTGCACGCGCGTGCGAAGAAGAATCCGAAGACGCGTTCGGCCCGCTGTGCGCGTCCTGCTCGTCTGATGAGGCTGAAACCGAACCCGCCCGGCATACCCGCAGCACCGCCGGAAGTGCTTTCAAAATACCACCGTGAGTCCTGACGGTGGGCGGTCCTCGCGCTTCAACAGGTAGGCGCAGCGCACGTGGGGAGGTTCGGAACGACGCAACCTTTCAATGAGCGACCGATTGGTTGTTTCGGGCGTGTGACGTCATCACACGCTGCAACTTTTGACCTTTCATCCCAGCGAGACGTGTTTTATTTCGGAGGGCTGCTGGCGTCACTTCCTGTGCGCGTGTTCCCAGTGTTGGGAAGCTGACTGTGGAAATCGATTGGCTCACAATTACAAGTTGTGAGCCAAAAATGGGTGAAAATCGAGCAATAGTGGAACTAGTTCAAATACTTTCTCAAAGTAACAGAACTAATTACATTTGATTACATTTCGATGACTTTTCTTCATTTTGAATGAACGCATCAACTGGACCGTTTGTCTGTTTTCTCCCCAAAAAGTGCACTTAAAACCACAGAAAGCTTTTCAAAATCTCAGAAAAACTCATCGATTGCACCACAAGGTGGCGCTTGGAGGTGAGATTCGGGGGAAATATGTCATGTTTGAGACGACGACAGAATGGCACGTGACCAGAGAGAGCCAATCACAAGCAAGGGCTTTGGAAGGAGGAAGTGATAGGACAAGAGCTTTTGCAGCGATGTTTCAAATGGAACTAAAATTGTAATCATGGAAATTTCCAAAAGCAATTGATCGAATGACACATTTTCTCCCGGAAATGGAATGGATGACAGTTACATACGTTTTGTCATTGAATGACATGCTTTCGTTACACAGTCACGCCCCAACACCGTGCGTCGCTTCACACGTGCTGCGAGTCACTTGGGACTTGGACAAGAACAACATTTCTTTTCCTCTTTTCTTCCGCCCGCTTCGCCGTCATCGCGCCTGCGGCCGCTCATTCCGTGACGGAGGGAGGCTGCGCCCCCGGACGCGGCCGCCCGCAGCTATGCGGCTCTTCGCCACCATTTACGCCACCCGTGACTACGGCCGACGAGTGGCGCTGACTAGTGGTGGCCGGCGGTGGGTGAGCAGAAGTGACCGGAGGGTCACCGCCGGTCCCAACTCGAGCTGAGCGGAAGTGACGAGGGGCGAGTACGGCCGACGATCGCGTGTGTCGGGATTCTGCGCAAGCGACTTCCGCGAGCTGGGCAAACCGGTCGGAAGCGCTTCCTTCCGCTTCAGCTGGCCGACGGACCGAGCCCAGCGGCGGGAAAGCGGGACAACGCGCCCGTAGGAACTTTAAACCTGCACGTTGTCTTTAGTTCCGCCCAGGACGGCACCACCGAGCCACCAACGGTGACGATCGGCTTCTTTCGTGTTTACACATATCGTATACTGTGTTTGTATAATTCAATGAGATACAGTACAAGTATTGAATTTTTGTCCAAAGACATTAGGCACCTGGTGGTGGGGCTCGAAGGCGAGCGCCCGGTGGCCGGGCCTGCGCCCGTGGGGCCCGGCCGGGCACGGCCCGAAAGGGTAACGTGGGTCCCCCTTCCCATGGGCTCACCACCTGTGGGAGGGGCCCTAGGGGTCGGGGGCGGCGGCCGAAGGCGGGGACCTCGGCGATCCGATCCCCGGCTACAGAAGCTGGCTCCAGGGACGTGGAATGTCACCTCTCTGGCGGGGAAGGGGCCCGAGCCGGTGTGCGAGGTCGAGAAAGGTCCGGCTAGATATAGTCGGACTCGCCTCCACGCACAGCATGTGCTCTGGTACCAATCCTCTCGAGAGGGGTTGGACTCTCTTCCACTCTGGAGTTGCCCACGGTGAGAGGCGCCGAGCAGGTGTGGGTATACTTATTGCCCCCCGGCTCGGCAGAGGGTAGCCTCCCTCCGCCTTCGGGTGGGGGGACGGGTCCTGACTGTTGTTTGTGCCTATGCACCAAACAGCACTTCAGAGTACCCACCCTTTTTGGAGTCCTCGGAGGGGGTGCTGGAGAGCGCTCCCGCTGGGGACTCCGTTGTTCTGTTGGGGGACTTCAACGCTCACGTGGGCAATGACAGTGAGACCTGGAAGGGCGTGATTGGGAGGAACGGCCCCCCCCCCCGATCGGAACCCGAGCGGTGTTCTGTTATTGGACTTCTGTGCTCGTCACGGATTGTCCATAACGAACACCGTGTTCAAGCATAAGGGTGTCCGCACGTGCACTTGGCACCGGGACACACTAGGGCGCAGTTCGACGATCGACTTTGCGGTCGTGTCATCGGACTTGCGGCCGCATGTCTCGGACACTCGGGTGAAGAGAGGGGCGGAGCTGTCAACCGATCACCACACGGTGGTGAGTCGGCCCCGACGGTGGGGGAAGATGCCGGTCCGACGTGGCGGACCCGAACGTATTGTGAGGGTCTGCTGGGAACGTCTGGCGGAATCCCCCGTCAGAAGGAGTTTCAACTCCCACCTCCGACAGAACTTCGCTCGTGTTCCGGGGGAGGCTGGGGACATCGGGTCCGAGCGGACCGTGTTCCACGCCTCCATTGCCGAGGCGGCCGACCGGAGCTGTGCCCGTAAGGTGGTCGGTGCCTGTCCTGGCGGCAATCCCCGAACCCGTTGGTGGACACCAACGGTGAGGGATGCCGTCAAGCTGAAGAAGGAGTCCTATTGTGCCTTTTTGGCCTGTGGGACTCCTGAGGCAGCTGATGGGTACCGGCTGGCCAAGCGGAATGCAGCTCTGGTGGTCGCTGAAGCAAAAACTCGGGTATGGGAGGAGTTCGGTGAGGCCACGGAGAAAGACTTCCGGACGGCTTCGAGGAAATTCTGGTCCACCGTCCGGCGTCTCGGGAGGGGGAAGCAGTGCACCATCAACACTGTGTATAGTGGGGATGGGGCGCTGCTGACCTCCAAATCTGAGACCGTGGTCCTCAGTCGGAAAAGGGTGGCGTGCCCTCTCCGGGTCGGGGATGAGATCCTGCCCCAAGTGGAGGAGTTCAAGTATCTCGGGGTCTCGTTCACGAGTGAGGGAAAAATGGAACGGGAGATCGACAGACGGATCGGTGCGGCGTCCGCAGCGATGCGGACTTTGTATCGGTCCGTTGTGGTAAAGAAGGAGCTAAGCCGAAAGGCGAAGCTCTCGATTTACCGGTCGATCTTCGTTCCTACCCTCATCTTCGTTCCTACCCTCACGTATCCGGGATCTCGTTCTTTCGGTCACGACCCGCGGCTCGTGACCGAAAGAACGAGATCCCGGATACGAGCGGCCGAAATGAGTTTCCTCCGCAGAGCGTCCGGGCTCTCCCTTAGAGAGAGGGTGAGAAGCTCGGTCATCCGGGAGGATCTCAGAGTAGAGCCGCTGCTCCTCCGCATCGAGAGGAGCCAGATGAGGTGGCCGGGGCATCTGATTCGGATGCCACCCGGACGCCTCCCCGGTGAGGTGTTCCGGGCACGTCCCGCCGGGAGGAGACCCCGGGGACGACCCGGGACACGCCGGAGAGACAACGTCCTTCGGCTGGCCCGGGAACGCCTCGGGATCCCTCCGGAAGAGCTGGATGAAGTGGCCGGGGAGAGGGAAGTCCGGGCGTCCCTGCTAAAGCTACTGCCCCCGCGACCCGACCCGGATAAGCGGTAGAAAATGGATGGATGGATGGATGGACATTAGCCATAAAGAAAACTAAACTTTCGCAAGTTCGGTTTTAAACTATCATCAAACTGTAGTCATGATTGCTAGCATAGCTTACACAGGAAGTCTGCTAACCTGTTTTCAGGGTGTGCTCGTGTGACATTCCGCATGTGGCATTCACGCACAACCCCAATCCCAATGGAGTTGGGACGTTGTGTCAAACATAAATAAAAACAGAATACATCCATCCATTTTCGGAGCCGCTTCACCTCACTGGGGTCGCGGGCGCGCTGGAGCCTATCCCAGCCATCTTCGGGCAGGAGGCGGGGTACACCCTCAACTGGTCGCCGGCCAATCGCAGGGCACATACAAACAAACAACCCTTCGCACACACACATTCACACTTACGGGCAATTTAGAGTCTTCAATGAACCCGGCACGCATGTTTTTGGGATGTGGGAGGAAAACGGAGCGCCCGGAGAAAAGCCACGCGGGCACGGGGAGAACATGCAAACTCCACACAGGCGGGGCCGGGATTTGGACCCGGGTCCTCAGAACTGTGAGGCGGACGCTCCAACCAGTCGGCCACTGTGTCGCCTAAAAACAGAATATATTGATTTGCAAATCATGTTTGACCTATATTTAATTGAACACACTACAAAGACAAGATATTTCATATTCAAACTGATCAACTTGATTGTTTTTAGCAAATAATCATGAACTGCAAAATAGCTGGGACAGCCTCATGTTTACCACTGTGTTACGTCACCTTTTCTTTTAACAACACTCAATAAACGTTTGCAAACTGAGGACACTCATTGTTGAAGTTTATCTATCTATCTATCTATCTATCTATCTATCTATCTATCTATCTATCTATCTATCTATCTATCTATCTATCTATCTATCTATCTATCTATCTATCCATCCATCCATCCATCCATCCATCCATCCATCCATCCATCCACGTCTGCCTCCTGTTGGCTGCCAAAATAAGCACATACATATTAACGTGCAGTACTTCTACTGGCCAGGAGGGCGCAGCAGTGTACAGGTGCTGAAACTCCTCAACTTCCGCTTTTGGAACCTTCCGAAATAAAGCGGAGGTTGAGCTCTGGTGGCTAGAAAGACAAGAAAGAAAATATGTATTTACTGTATTCCAAATTAAATGTCCTATTTGAGTAAAAATAAACGATAATACCATTTTATTTTCATACAGAAAGAAAATGTTAGTTTGAAACGTGATGATTGCAACACAGTGTCTCTGCGTGAGTGAGTGTGTGTGCAAGTGTATTAGAGTATGTGTGCTTGTGTGTTTATGTGTGTGTGTCTGTCGGTCTTTGTGTATATAGAAGGGGTGTTTAAGCACGTTGGGGCAAATATTAACTGTTCAAAGTACATGAAAAGAACGTCAACCATACTTTGTGTTTGTGTGCAACTAACACAACTTGAAGTAACACAACACAAAGTGTAGCGCAAGCTGATCTCACACACACACACAGTTGACTTTTGTGTGAGTCAGCGCACATTGACACAACTTTATTTTTACATCTGGGAATGCAAACGCTATTTTAAGAATCACTGACCCATTCCTGACTCCCTGCTCACTATACAGTTAAAAGCTTCTTTTTTTTCCCATGGTAGACGTAGCTAGTTCCCACACTCCAAATCACATCGTAGCAATTCGAGAGTCTCAGATTAATCGTTTCAGCTGTTTGTAGTGATTGAGAATGAGTCAGCGATTCCAAATGCAGCGACAGCGTTCCGAATCATTCGTCGTGACTATAAATGGAGTTTTAGATGACGGGCTACGGGCTACGGGCGTGTAGTTCCCTTCAAAACTCCATTGCATTGTGGGATACATGGAGGGGTGCCAACTTGTTTTCATGCAGAGCCACACGGTAGTTCTGGCTAACATGGTGAAACAACCCAGACGTATGGCGAGTGGCGTAACAGCTCACCAAAACTGACAGTTGGACACGCACCTCGATTTGGAGCTCATGGTTCAGTTCACATTCGCTATTCGTGTAGTAGGTGAACAAAAAACTGCTGATGTTTTGTGTGGTATTTCAAATGGAATGTCAACAGTTTAAATCTTTTCTTTTAAGGAAAGTGTCAAATCGATAGTTTGTCTTATTTTTAGGAAATGAAGGATCCAGACAAACATTTGAACAGTTTGAATTGTTGTGCTGTAAAAAGCAACAATGAATTGTGCTGCACTCATATTCACATTGGCAGGATGTCATGAGTTATGTTTTGCATTCTTTCCAAAGCATCTCGCTAGCCATGCTACCGCTAGCCAGAAGCTGATCTGCATTGTGTTTGTTTACAGACTCGGTGAGAGGCTAAACAACTGTCCACATCAAATGAGGTCATTCTTCCTGCATTAGATTCTTCCATTTTTCATGACGGACCACAAACGGTCAAGTCAAGGACATATTCGGACAAATTTCCGCGGGCCACATTAACTGACATTTTGAGTCAGATGTGCCCGTGAGCCTTGAATTTGACAATAGCGATATGGGGGCTAACCTCTACTCACTACATTCATTCCGACAGCGCTACAAAATGGCCGACTCGCTACGGTGGTCACGACTGTTTCCAGGGAGGGATTCCCAACACACTCAAAATGTTTCTCCAAGCCGCAGATAGCAAATGAACACACGATGATGACATTAGCATGTTAGCGGCTAATTGATGAGCCAGAGGAAGCCTGGCCTCGCTGTACGTGGAAGTAGTGGTGTCACTGCCATGCTAACTGGTGCGAAAGTCTTCCTAAGTGCTCAGTATGAAGCGTTGAAGGCCAGTTGAAGCAGACAAAACAAGATGATGAGGGCGGCGAGGAGTAAAGATAGGCGACAAGGGGTGACGAGGGGCGGTGCAGGGGTGCTGAGAGGTAACAAGGGCGGAGTGGCAAGGGGCGTGATGAGGGGGCGGTGTAGGGGGTCGCCCCGCTACAGCCCAGGTGCGCCTCAGTCTCAAACTTCCTGCTGGGATCACAGCACTAAGCCCGGCCTGAGGTGACGGCCGCCGCCATGGCCAATCACAGCGTCTGATGGCTTAGAAGATAATCTGGGCCTGGGGCGTGTGTGTGTGTGTGTGTGTGTGTGGGGGGGGGGGGGGGGGGTCCGTGTAAATCTGAGGAGAATGTTCAAGAGAGTGAAGAACGCAACGTTCCGGAAGGATGTCAGTGATGTGTTGTCAACTTAATAATGTGGTTGGCACACACACAAACACACGTGCACACACACGCACACACTCGCTCAGTGTGAACTTGGTCAAGTTTGTGGTGTGTGTCTGCTGGAACGTTTGAGAATATTTCTTCCTCCGACGCTGACGGGCACATGAGAAAGAAAGAGGTCAGAGGTCATGTGTCAGGTGGATCCTGCACATCAGAAGTGTTGACCCCCCCACACACACACATAGGCACACAACACCCCCCACCTCCCCCCTTCACTCCATGCTCATTGGCTGAACAAGACAAACAATGACACAGTTGGGGGGGTTAGGGGGCACCAGCGGGGGCAGGAGGACAAGCGGGACAGAGAGAGAGGGAGAGACAGCATGCAAGACAGAGAGAGAGAGTGAGAGAGAGAGAGAGAGAGAGAGAGAGAGAGAGAGAGCAGGTCGCGCATCGATCTGCACAGGCGCACTGAATTCTCCTGACGAACGTTGGACACTTTTCACTTTTCACTTTGTTGTCTTACTGACCAGCATGCTCATCAACTATTTGGTAAGTCAACCTTTCTTTTTCTTCTTGTTCTTCCTCTTGTGCGAGCCATCGACGCACTCGCCCACTTCACAATAAACCGCGATCATGATGAGGACGATGATGATGAAGCGCTTTCGTGTGGCAACGAAGACGCCAAAGCGCGTCACGGTGACGTCACTGCCACGTTACCCGGCGTGTTCTCTGTGTGCAGTTGTTGCTGGCGTTGGCCGGGTGGCGCTGTGGCATCATCGCGGCGTACGTCTTTCAGGCCAGCCGACCCGCCGAGGGTGGAGATGCCCCGCCCACGCACACCAAAGGTGAGAACACTCACTGGAACACTTTGGAACAATACAGATGACCAGTTCTGTACGGCTCCTGTGCCGGGTCCCTGGTGTCCCTGGTGTCCCCCGTGTCCGGTTCTTTGTTTCCGTGGTGTCCCCTGCGACTGGGCCCTTGTGTCCCCCTCGTCTTGTCTCTTGTGTCCGTTCCATGTGTCCACTGTCTCGTGTCTTTGGTTTCTCCTATGTCGGGTCCCTTGTGCCCCCTGGTGTCTCCTATCTGATTCCTTGTGTCCCCTGTGTCTACTCACCTGTGTTTGGTGTCGTGTCTGTGGTGTCTCCTGTGTTCGGTGTCTTGTGCCCCTCTTCTCATGTCCCGTGTGTCCCTGGTGTCTACAATGTCCAACTTCTTGTCCACCCTCTCTCTCTCTCCTATGTCCTTGGTGTTTTCTGTGCCTGATTCCTCGTGTTCCCTGAGTCATGTCCCCTGCCTTCGATGTCTTGTGTCCATGGTGTCCCCCGTGTCCGGTTCTTTGTTCCCGTGGTGTCCCCTGCGACTGGGCCCCTTTGTCCCCCTCGTCATGTCTCTTGTGTCCGTTCCGTGTGTCCACCGTCTTGTGTCCCTCGTGTCTTTGGTGTCTCCTATGTCGGTTCCCTTGTGCCCCTGGTCTCTCCTGTCTGATTCTTTGTGTCCCGTGCCGACTCCCCTGTGCGTGGTGTCTTGTGTCTGTGCTGTCTCCTGCCTCTCTCGTCATGTCCCATGTGTCTCCTGTGTGTGGTTCCTTGTGTCCCTGGTGTCTTCTGTGTCTGGCTCCTTGTTTCTGTGGTGTCCCCTGTGTCCGGGCCCTTGTGTCCTCCTTGTCATGTCTCTTGTGTCCCTGGTGTATCCTGTGTCACTTGCGTCATGTCCCTTGTGTCTGGTTCCACGTGACCCTGATGTCTACCGTGTCCGATTCCTTGTGTACACCGTCTCGTATCTCCTGTGTCCGTGGTGTCTGTGGCTGGTTCCTCGTGTACCCTTTGTCGTGTCCCTTGTGTTCCCGGTTTCTCTGGCTCCCGGGTCCCGTCCTCCTCGTGTCCACGGTGTCTCCGCAGTGGTGTCGGAGTGGGTGAGCTCTTCGGGCTCATGCAAGGGTCGCTGCTTCGAGTTGGAGGAAGCCGAGCCTCCGGGATGTCGTTGTGACAACTTATGCAAAACCTACTACAGCTGCTGCTCTGACTTTGACCAGCACTGTCTCAAAACGGGTCCGTACGCCCACACAGCACACTCGCGTGAGCGCATCATGAGTCCGTACTGACACCGCGTGTGGTCCGTGTCGCTAGCGGGACGCTTCGAGTGCCGTCCGGAGCGTTGCGGTGAGGGGAGGAAAGACGAGCATGCGTGTCACTGCACAGATGACTGCCTGGAAAAAGGAGACTGCTGCTCCAACTACAAGGCGGTGTGCCAAGGTACCACTACACTTCCTGCTCGCCACACCTTACCGTTAACACTACTTTTACTTTTTCTACTGCCTGGTTGCTGCGCGTTTACTTCCTGCCCTGCTAAAGGTCCGCATACAAGGTCACACATCTATTTCCCACTGCAGTCAGCTTCCACTTCCTGCTCACTACACCTTGACTTCCTGATCCACTTGGCTTATACTTCCTGCTATGTGCCTACTTGTAAATCATGCTACATGTCCACTTCCTGCTCAGGTGTATCTATACACTGCTCCACTACCCATCCACTGGCTACGCTACTCCGCTTCTACTTCCTGCTTCAGTACTTATCTACTGTGTTGCTGTTATTGTCCAGGCGAGGAGTCATGGCTCCAAGGAGACTGTGAGGAGACCGTCAGCGCTGAGTGTCCAGCCGGGTGAGTCGGCCGGAAGTAGCTCTCCCGTCAGCAGGTGGCGCTAGAGTGTGGTGAAGGAAGAGAAACAAATATTTGTTTTGTTTCTTGCGCGCCACAGTTTCATCCGCCCGCCACTCATCATGCTGTCTGTGGACGGTTTCCGGGCGTCCTACCTGAAGAAGGGTGTGTCCGTCATGCCCAACATCCAGAAACTCAGTAGGTCGGCCCCGCCCCCCACGCCAGGGCACGCCCTCTGCAGACTTACACTAATGCCAAAGGGTTTTTTTTCCCACCAGGATCATGTGGGACAACTGCTCCGTACATGCGGCCCGTCTACCCGACCAAGACCTTCCCGAACTTGTACACGTTGGCCACGGTGAGTCACAGGACCAGTTAATGTGTACTGTGTCAACACCGGCGCCCAGCACGGGCCACCAGGGGCTTGCCCGCCTGAGGT
Organism: Phycodurus eques; assembly: GCF_024500275.1. NCBI lineage: Eukaryota > Metazoa > Chordata > Actinopteri > Syngnathiformes > Syngnathidae > Phycodurus > Phycodurus eques. The sequence goes on from NC_084544.1 coordinate 281,314, forward strand.
CCCGACACCGGGGGTGGCGGCGACGTGTCAACCTGGGAGCACGCTAGGGTCCGCCGGAGGCCACTTCGGGCTGTGCGCCCGTGGCTCTGACAAGGTGGGCGGTGGCATGCAGGGACCCCAAGTGCACGCCGGGGGCCGCATTTGAGGACCGGACAAGCTGGCGGCTGGGGTGTCGGTGCCATGTTACGTCCCGCTGTATCAACTAGAGCATGCCCGAGGTCCCAACATGGTGGCGCGTCAGGACCTCAGTGGCACAGCAGGGGTCGCTGGGGCTCGGAAGGCGCCAACAAAGCGGGCGTGTCGGTACTATGTGACATCCCGTTTTGTAAACTCGGCAGGGCCTCTACCCAGAATCCCACGGAATCGTGGGCAACACCATGCACGACCCGGTGTTCAACGCCACCTTCAGCCTACGTTCCCGAGAGAAGCTAAACCATCGCTGGTGGGGCGGGCAGCCGGTGAGTTGCGAGGGGACGGGGTTTCAGACATCACTTCCCGTTTGCTGTCCCACACTGGTCTCGTCCACAGATCTGGATCACCGCTAAGGAACAAGGCGTCAAAGCCGGAACCTTCTTCTGGCCCTGGTACTCAGAAGGAGGTACTGATGATGTACTTGGTACTGGCCGCCACTGATGATGTCATCAACTTTGTTTCAGGGTCATCGAACTAGAGAGACGAATCCTCACCATCCTGCAATGGCTGAAGCTGCCCGACCAACACAGGTCCAAGACACAACAGCGCTTCTGCCGGGCGCCACCCGTGACATGCTCCTAATGCAGGTGCTGTTATACGTTGTTGCTGTGTGCGCAGACCTTACGTGTACGCGGTGCACTCGGAGCAGCCTGACACCTTTGGACATCGCTGGGGTCCCCTGAGCAGTGAGGTGGGCCAGGGGGCGGGGTATGTGTATGTCTGTTTGATGCCACCGCATGCTATATAAAGCGAATGATAACCAAAACTAGGATTTAAAAAAACAACGGAAATAAAAATAGCAGCACAGTGAGCACGTGGTTAACACATCAGTTAGGGTTAGGGTCAGTTTCAAAAACAAAAAGTCCAAACTACAATAACTAAAACTAGGGGATAACTATTGTAATCTTATTGTGTGCGCGTGTGTGGGTAGCTGGACAACACGCTGCGGCAGATCGACGGCGTGATCGGTCAGCTGATGAACGGCCTGAAGCAGATGAACCTCCATCGCTGCGTCAACGTCATCGTCGTGGGCGACCACGGTGAGGCCACACCCCCACATCCCCCCCCTCCCCCCGGAGGCGACAATGGCGATGATTACATCATGATGACGGCGGTGACAAAGAAGCTGTGCCCGCCGCAGGCATGGAGGAGGCGCACTGCGATCGCACCGAGTTCCTCAGCAGCTACCCGCTCAACATCGACGACATCACGCTCATCCCGGGCTCACTGGGCCGGATACGGCCTCGAGACGCCAAGTCCACTTCATGTCAGTCACCGCCCTATTTTACAAGGCTACTTCCTGCTCACTGCTCACGAGGCGCCCTCTTCCTGCTCCACTCAGCTTCGACTTCCTGCTACGTTTCTACTTCCTGTTCAATACAGCTAGGACTTCCTGCTGCACTCCTCTTGTGTCCACTTCATGTCTACTACCTGCTTTCCTTCCTGCTCTATTTCCTGCTGCCGTTTGCTTCTACTTCCTGCTCACAACACTTCTACCGTACTTCCTGCTCCACTCAGCTCCTTTTTTCTACTACGCATTTACTTCATGCTTAGGTATGCGCCCACTTCCTGCTTGCTTTGCCTCTACCTCTCCTACTCCCAGAAGCCCCCCCACCCCGTTCTCACAGCGCGCATGTGTGTCGCCCCACAGACGAACCTCAGCAGGTGGTCGCCAACCTGACGGTGAGTAAGGCTCTGGGGAGCGGGTCTGGGTGGCGTGCGTGGCGTTGACCTTGTGTTGGTTGCACAGTGCAAGATGGCGACGCAGCACTTCACGCCGTACCTAAAGCAACATCTGCCCAAGAGACTCCATTATGCCAACAACCGCCGCATTGAGGACGTGCACCTGCTCATGGAGAGGAAGTGGCATGTCGCCAGGTAACGTGCCACGTGGTGCACCTTTGTCACGCGCCGCCTTTGTCACGCATCATTTGCTACCAAGCATACCACCTTTGTCACGTCACTCAAAGATACCTTCGTCACCCACAGCTCACTAACACGCACACCACCTTTGTCAGAAGCCACCTTGGTCCTGTGCCGCTGGCTAACATGTGTATCGCCTTTGTTACAAGTCACCTAGGTAACACACATGCCACCTTAATTCCCGTTAATACGTGCACCACATTTGTCAGATGTCAGTTGCTATCTGATGTGCCACCTTTGTCACGGATCACCTTTGTGAGATGCCAACTTGGTAACATGTGCTACCGTGGTCACATACCACTCGCTAACATGTGCGCTACCTTCGGCACATGCCACCTTTTTACATGCTGCTCGCTATCATGTGCGCCACCGTTGTCACGTCGCGCCGCCTTCGTCATGTAACACTATTTATCGAATGCCGCTAACTGACCTGCACGCATCTATTCTCGCATTTCATCCTGGTCACACGCCGCTCATTAACCCGCACATCACTGTTGTTTTTTGCCACCTTTGTCACGCGCCGTCGGCTCGCCGCCTGATGCCACACCTCCAGGAAAATGCCAGAAAAGATGCGTACGCGTTGCGGTTTCTTTGGCGACCACGGCTTCGACAACAAGATCACCAGCATGAGGGTGAGATTTACGGTGGCTCTTTTCCATGTGCATCCCGACTAAGTTCCTGCTCCCCCTGTAGACCATCTTCATGGGACACGGGCCCAGCTTCCGCTTCCGCACTCAAGTGCCGGAGTTTGACAACATCGAGCTTTACAACGTCATGTGCGGTGAGTCATGCACACACGCCTGCAAAGGCGCCCCCTGACTCTGCCGCCTCCTGCGTCACAGACCTGCTCGGCGTGAAGCCGGCGCCAAACAACGGGACGCACGGGAGCCTGAACGCCATGTTGAAGTCACCGCCCTTCCAGCCCGTCATGCCGGCGGAAGTGACGCCACCGGCGCAGGACGAGGACGCGGCAGAGGCGGCGACGGGGCCGGGGGCGCCGGTCGCCTTCGACCTCGGCTGCGGCTGCGATGACGAGGTCAACCTGGGCTGTGACGCTGACCACAGGGGATGAAGTAGCACCTCAACGGGAAAACCTCTTTTACATGTTTGTGGTTCCTTGCAGAACAAAGTGGAGCGGAATGTGGAAGCCTTCAGCCCCGCCCAAGATGGCGTCGACGACTACAGTAAGACCCCCTGATGACATCACCGCTTATGTCGCCCCATACACTTAAGGTCGCCCGGAAACTTGCCCCTCACATCCCCCGATGACATCATGACGCTGTCCCAAATGTCAACCCTAACATTGCCCCTAACGTCGGCCCTATGATCACTCGTCACCCCAAACGTAGCACCTAACCTAACCTAACCATCACACCTTACGTTAGCCTTGATGCCGCCGCTAGCGCCAACCCCAAAATTCGCTGCTAACGATGGCCCTTGCATCCCTAACGTCGCACTATCATCACCCATAACGGCACCCCAAACGTCAGACCTGACGTCGCGCCTTACGTCTCCCCGATCACATGACCCCTTGCGTCACCGCTAACATCACTTGCCCATGTCGCCCCTAAGCTCGATTCGATGAATCTTTTCTTGATTTTATTTTCGATACTTTTCGCTAATCCTTGAGACTTCCGCCAACATGGAGAAGAAGATGCTAGTACCTAGCGAGCCATAAATTGTCCCAAAAAAGGGCACGTCTTTCATCTGGAAACAACCGCAGTCTGCAAAACGTGCATAATAGATGTTACGTCACCTGAAGACGAAGCACGTCATCGAGTGTGACGCATGTATAACGTTCAAGAGAGCCGCAACACCGTGCAGCACCTGTAACATACAACAACGCCGCGGAGCGCGCAGCTATCGGCAGTTGAAGCGCTTGTGTTTTTTTGTGTTCACGACGGGAACGGGGCGGGAAGATAGACCAGAGATAGTAGTTCGGCGATCACGGACGAGATAGAAAGTGTTGTCGGGGCTTGTTTACATTAGCAGGAGCAGCTACTAGCTAGCATGGTCGCGTGAGCGATCACCCAAATAGTTTGACAGCGGGGCAGTTAACTGTTCCGGACAGGCGGGTTTGCACAGTGTGGGTATTCTCAAGAATCAGTGGAGTACATCTTTTTTTTACTCGCTTTATTCACAGATCGCCGCATCGGATTCGTTCCAACTCGTGACGTCACGTTTCTTCTTCCGCTCTCCTTTTTCTTCCTCTTCTTCTTGATTTCCACCATCTCTAAGTGTTAAGTGATGATCATCTACAACAGAGCCGACCCCTAAGAAATACATTAGCGATTACAATTATAGCGTAATGATTATGTTGCGCAATTGAACAGCAGCCAGAATTGTTTTTAATCCTATCACATAATGTAGGGCAATAACTGTCCCGCGCTAATGTTCTTGACATAATATGGAAATTCAGGCAAATTGTTCTGGAAGCTCTGCAGTCAGAGCCAAAAAGGCCATTTTTGGTCAAATGCAATTTTACCAATAATTGGCATAATAAGTTCTTCCGGTGTTTTGTTTTTTGGCCTCGGGTTTCTCGTCATGTAATTTATTTGTTTATAATAGTGAAATAAACCTTCTGCTTTACAATGTAAAGACATTTGGTCTGGCCCGGTTTTATCCATATATAAACTTTAATACAATAAATATCGAGTCGTATCGAATACCGACACGGGGGGATATATCATACGTCGTATGAAATTTCGGCCATAACTCGCAGCACTACCCTAACGCTACCCCTACCCCTAACCCTCACACCATCCCCAACGTCGTGCCCAACGTTGGCCCTAATGTCCTGTTTGTCCCGCAGACGTGACACAGCTGCCGTTCGGCCGACCCGCCGTTATGTTTGAGGCTCGTTACGCTTTGCTGCATCACTCCGACTTCATCAGCGCGTACAGCCGCCAACTGGCCATGCCGCTGTGGACGTCCTTCACGCTGATGCCGCAGGTACGTCACCATGCACGCAGGCGCCATGGCGACGCCTCACTGGCTCGGCTACAGGTAAACCAGAAAGTTGTTCCCTCTGATTGGAGGAGGAGGAAGAAGGTCAAAAGCGAGCCACCCAGGTAACACCCGTGCCACCTTTGTCCCACGCCACCTTGGTAACACGCGTGTTCCTCCACCTTTGTCAGTGGAGGAAGAAGGTAAAAAGTGGGCGTGGCCTGGGGGGAACGTGACAAAGCCGTTTCCCCCCAGGAGGACGTCACTTCTCTTCCAGAAGGTTCCGCCAGCGGCCCGTGCCTGCGAACGGACCCGCGGGTGTCGGCCGACCACAGCGCCAGCTGCAGCGCCTACGAGCAGAACCGCCTCCTCGGCTACGGCTTCCTGTTCCCGCCCGGTAAACGAGGGCGGTGAGGGCGTCTGCCGTGTTGTGGCGGCGTCTGGGTGCTGAGTCAGCTTGTTCTTTTGTTTGCCGCAGAGTTGGCGTCGTCGCCCGAGTCCAGATACGAGGCATCGCTCATCACCAACACCGCGCCCATGTTTCCCGCCTTTACTCGTGAGTCACACGTGGCCTTTGTCCCGCGCACACCGCGACGTCGGAGCACAGCGCTCAGCGGCTCCGCTGAGCGCGACAAAGGCGGCGCTGTCCTCCCTGAGACGGAGCGACTGAGTCCGTCTTTGTTTGATGCCGTGACTCAGCACTTTTGGGTCACGTGACACGTGCGTGTGCCCGCAGGAGTGTGGCGTTACCTGCAGGGCGCGCTGCTTAGGCGCTACGCACAGGAAAACAACGGCATCAACATCCTCGCCGGACCTGTCTTTGACTACAACTACGATGGCCGGCGAGATACCCTGGAGGAAATTCGAGAGTGAGCGTGTGCTTATATGCGTGTGGCATCACCTGGTGGCGCGTGGCAACCTTTGTGTGTCTCTCTCTCTCAGTGTGTGTGTGTGTGTGTGTGTGTGTGTGCGCGCGCGCTTATCAACCTTACAACTGCGTCATGTGAGTTTAGTGAACGCCTACTTCCTGTGAGTGACAGGGAGCAGGCACCTCGAGTAACCATTGTGGTGTGCAGGTGGTCTCCCGGCACGCCGCCTGTGCCCACTCACTTCTTCACCGTGGTGACCAGCTGCCGCCAAGCCAACCAAACACTGGACGAGTGCGACGGCGATCTGAGCGTCTTCTCCTTCCTGATTCCTCACCGAGACGACAACAGCGAGACCTGCAACGTGAGTTCCGCCCCCCGCGAGATGGAAGCGGCCCAGAGGGGGCGCGGCTAACGTGCGCCCTCTGAAGTGCTTCCTATGTGCAGAGCAACGACGGCGAGCAGCTTTGGGTGGAGGGGCTGCTACAGCTTCATACGGCCAGGGTCCGCGACGTGGAGATAATCACCGGGCTCGACCTTTACCGGGCCAACAACCAGAGCTACAGCGGCATCCTCAGCCTCAAGACGTACCTGCGCACCTTCGAGACGGACGACTGACACCCGAAGATCTGACCGAGAGACGGTCGACTAGCTGACGCTCAACCAGGTGACACCAAACCGGGAGACACTGCGACCAGCTGAAACCTGACAAGAAAGGTCCAACCGAGCGACACCTGAGACAGACAGACACCTGACCAAATGATACCGATCCTACTGACACCTAAACAACTGATGCGCGACTAACACCGGACATGCAACCTGCTGACACCTGACACCAGACTTAGTGGCACCGATACGGCCGCCGAACAAAAGACACCCAACCAACTGACGCCTAACAAAGAGACATCGACCGACTGAAAACCGAGTACGACCTTCAGAATAGATTTTTTTTCGGTGTGTTCATTCAACGTAGGACGGAACAAACCGCTTCCTTCCGCCTGCCATACCTGTCTGAAAACCAAGTGGGCGTGGCTAAATACCGTGAACATAACATATGGACGCACGCACGCACGCACGCAATCACGATCATTGTGTTTCAACTCATTAACTTTTTGTTTGCCCTGACGTGAATGTCATTCTTGGTTTTGGCCTCCGCAGGGCGCCGTGGCTCACAGGTTTTATGCCAAGCTAAGCTAACGTCTTATTTAACACGCTCAACACAATAACGTCGGCTTGTTGTCTGCAAGCACAAGTAAAGGACTGTTATGAACTACTTTGTTGTTTCCAATTTCTCGGAGCTCTCCTTACCCAAAAAAAAACAAAAATATCCAAGAACAAACAAATTAAGTAGTCATCGGTCATCATTGCTTGATTATTTTCAGTTCAAATGGACAGTTTGCTAAGTCTGTTTCATCCAGGCAGCATCGAACTCTGAAATGACTTCATTGCAGATGTTCATGGGTAATGCATCATGAAAATCTGTGATCAGGATGAAATGGAAGAACATTGCACCCTAATGTATTTAGCAACATCAAGAAAACAAAAATGTCCCTTTAAGAACCATTTTTGGATTGTGTTAGTCTTCAGAATTCCAAAATTGTACTCCAAATAAATCGGTTTCAATTTGTCAGCGTTTGAAATTCAAGTCTTCACTTTATTCAACGTACGATACACAGCAACATATCAACACTGTTCCCAGATTGACAACTTCGTTACTACGAACGCTCGGTGAGGCCACCGGTAGGTTAGCTGAGGCTGGGGAAACCCGTGCACTCACCATCAGGAGCCCGTGCACACTTGGGTGGAAACCAACGTTGTTTCATTCCACCTGAAAATTCCACAGAAAGCGTCAGTCAAGTGGACACGTGTTGCGACACCAACACGACGATTGACGATTGATCATTTTGGATCGCCGTCTCCATGAAATGACATCGTGGAGAAACGGTCGTCTCATTTCTCCAAATATTTGTACCCGAGGACCGAGGAGGTTGCAAAGAAACAAATGAGACTTAGCCAAGAAAATTCACATAACGGAAACAATCGAGCTGGGATTGGCTGGCGACCGGTTCAGGGCGTATCCCGCCTCTCGCTCGAAGATAGCTGGGATAGACCCGTGACCCGCGTGAGGAGAAGCGGTACAGAAAACGGATGGAAAACAATCAAGCGTACCTGCCGGTCCTGCCGGTCCCGCCGGTCCCGCCGGTCCCCGTGGTCCCGCCGGTCCCCGTGGCCGTGCGGGTCCCCATGATCCTGCACAGCTGGGCCCGACGAGGCGCTCAGGCCTCAAGTAGCAGCGCAGCAGACAGTTGAGCAGGTGGGCTCGGGCCAGTGGATTGAGCAGAATGTGGTCGAGTTTGAGGTAAGCTGCTTTCTTTGTGCGCTTCGAAGACCTTTGGTCTACTGGTGGGTGACCCTGGTTTTTTTTTTTTTTTGTGTTTGCTTCTTCTACTTCCTGTGTTCAGGGTTCTGGTGTTCCAGCTGTTGTCACTGCTGCTCTTTGGACAACATGCGAGAGGTGGGTTGATGGGCTTCTGGTTCGGCCTGGTAACATGACCAATGTCACACTTGTAATGTTTGTCCTAATTTCTTTTGGTTCGGGCATGTCAAAAACATTGCAGCTTTTGGGCCTTACTTTGCTCCGCTTCAGAGTTTCCCGCGCAGCCCAAAAACTTATCAGGCTCCTGCTGGCCTCCAAGCTTCACTCCAGTCTGAAGGTTCTACCGCTCACCTTAAACCCAAGTACCTTGGAAGTGTCTCACAGCAGAACCGGATGCCTGCCAGACCGGGTACCGAAGGCCGTCTCGGTCCCTCTGGCGGTAGGGTAGATCCGAGTCCACCAGGAAGTGCTCCGATTTACAGACTCGGTTTAGAGCAGCGACATCAACCCTATCCCATCAACAACAAAATGCCTCAAAACCACCGGGAAGGTACTATAGTTTCAAGTCACGGGATCCAGATGGTGGCTGCTGTGATGCCACCAAGGTCTGCACCAAACTCGGCACTGGTTCTGATGCCACGGAGGTACGAAAAACCCCAAGTGCTACCAAGGTACAACCCCAAACTACCACAAAGGTATGAACCAAAACCACCAAAGGAGTTGCACGGGTATGAAAAACTGCCCCATGATCTGAGGCAACCAAGATATGAAAAACCGCCACAAGCTCTCCCGAGGTTTGAACTCAAACCGTCACAGAGGTACGATAAACCACACCAGGTGCAACCGAGGTATGAGCCCAAACTGCAGCAGGTTCTGATGTCACGGCGGTATGAGCCTAAACCGCCACAGGCTTTGCAGAGGTATGACAAACTGCCACAGGTTCTGACGGCGTCAAGATACGAAAAATTGCCACAAGCTCTTCCGAGATATGACCTGAAACCGCAACAGAGGTACGAACCCAAACCGCAACAGAATCTGATGCCGCCGAGGTACGAACCCAAACTGTCTGCAGTCCAAAGGCCCTCGAGTCATAAGCCTAAATTGAGTCAAAGTGGTTCCCAAACCAACTTGAGAGGTTTTCTTTCCTGGCAGTAGCTGTGAGGTGGGTTTTGTTTTTGGAGAGAAAATGTAAACTTTTTCAATGCTAATATTTGTGTTTTTATTTCAGGTGGCTGTTGGAATTTGTCTTTGAAGCTGGAAAAAAAACTGAGGTCTGCACTTTGACTTTGTCAGCTTGTGCGTCAAATCTTTTGGATCTTTATTGCCATTTGAGTTGAAAACATTAAAGAAAAATGAAAAAAGAAAAATGTCTTCATGGTTTTTGATTGGCAGCTGTGGGGCGGGACTTGAGCCGCAGCAGCTCGGGTATTGGTCGGTGACTGTCCTGGTACAAGTCCAGTCCTGTGATCCACTCCACATCTCGCACACGTGACTGGTGGAACCAAATGTGATCCTCCACCCAAGAAGCTTCGTCTTCGGTGCTCTGTTGAAGCAAACGGGTCTTAACCGCGCCACGTAATGCTCGAGAGAAGCCGGAGCGGGCTCGTGTCTAGCTTAGCGGCAGGCCGGTGTTAGCGGCTTGACGGCTGAAACGTGCCAACGTCGAGTCTGGCGTTCGTTCCGGTTCCAGGCTCCACGCAGGAAGCGAGGCGGCAGTACCTTGCAGTTCTCGGAGTTGTCCGTGCGGTGAGGCAGCAGGAAAGCGACGGCGCGCGCTCGTCCGTCGCATTCTCCCGGCGGTCGGCTGGCGTTTTCGCAGCTGGTCAGCACGGCGAAGTAATGCGTGGGCACGGACACGTCGGCGGAGGACGCCCACCTGGACGAGAGCGTCGGAACGTCGTTAGCGAGCGTCGCCGTGGGCAGAACCTACGGACCGCTTTGTTTTTGAATTGCGGCCCCCACAGCGCTGTTGGCGACAGTCCCAGAATTTTACATGATTCACAGTGTGTGTGTGTGTGTGTGTGTGTGTGTGTGTATAGATATATGAGAGAGAGATTTAAACTATTTTACCATCCATCCATTTTCTTTCCTGCTGATTCTCACTCGGGTCGCGTGACAGCTGCTGGAGCGAGAGGCGGGGTACACCCTGAACCGGTCGGCAGCCAATCGCGGGCCACATATAAACAAACAAGCGTTTGCACTCACGTTCCCACCTACGGGCAATTTAGAGTCTTCAATCAACCTAGCGTGCGCGTTTTTGGGACGCGGGAGGAAAGCGGAGTGCCCGGAGAAAAGCCGCACGGGGACAACGTGCGAACTCCACACAGGGCGGGGCTGGGATACTTTTGTTTAGATGAAATGAACATTTGGTGAATTAGAAAAAGTTCACATTAAGTTTTTCTACTCTAAATTAGTTCATCGATTCATTGTAATTGGTAAAGTAAAAATTATTTTTTAATACAATCATTGGCTGATTATAGTTAACTATGAATACACTAAAAGAATGAAATAAAGTCAACCATTTTACATATTTCAAACCTTTTTCATGGATCTCATTAAATCGGTTAATTGATTTGTTTTTATTGCAGTTGAACAAATGTATATGTATGTAAGAATACATTTATTCTATGAGGCGGCACGGTGGCCGACCAGTTCCGAGGACGCGGGTTCAAATCCGGCCTGTGTGGAGTTTGCGTGTTCTCCCCGTGCCCGCGTGGCTTTTCTCCGGGCACTCCGCTGTCCTCCCGCGTCCCAAAAACATGCACGCTAGGTGGATCGAAGACTCTAAATTGCCCGTAGGTGTGACTGTGAGTGCCAATGGTGGTTTGTTTTTTTATGTGCCCTGCGATTGGCTGGCGACCGGTTCAGGGCGTACCCCGCCTCTCGCCCGGAGTCAGCTGGGATTTGCTCCGGCACGCCCGCGACCCGCGTGGGGATAAGCAGCATTGAAAATGGAGGGATTCATTTGATGAAATCATTGATTCGTTATAACTTGGATAAAAAGGGGTTAGGGTAAGAATGACCTACAAGCGATATAGGAGTTAATATTTTCAATGTTTGACCTCAAAACACAAAGTGGCCCGTGTTTGCTTTTGTCGAAGAGCCCGACTGCCGCTCTTACCGCGTGATGAGCTCCGGCCGGTCGTGGCGCCCGTCGTGGTCGTGGTCGAAGGCGGGGCCGGTCAGCACGTTGACGCCGTTGTAGACGGAGGCGTACTTCCTGAGCAGCGTGCCGTGGAAGTACGCCCACATCCCTGAGGCCGCACACAACCCATTGGATTTACAAATATTCTTTACCCGCTACGGAAAACTACTGCGGCTTAGTGAGTCATTGATAAAACTCTTCTTGGATTGTGGCCGCATGTCTGTACACATTTTGCTGCACGTGATATGTTAAACTGGTGTTATTTGACATCTTTTCCTCAAATAATCAAATACGAAAACGTCGAACCCATTTTGCTGACGTGCAACAGATGTACATGTTCGATTGAAGTCAAGTTTTTTCAGTGCATGATTCAAATGCGGTGAACGACTTATTTTATTCGAGGAAACGTGCAACCCATGTAAATGATCAAATTAAGGACCTTCAAAAAAAAAAAAAAAAAGTCCTTTGAATTGACTTAACTTGAACATGTACATTGGTTGCATAGGATTAAAATGTGTTTATCATATTTGATTATTTTTAAGAGGAAAAAGGGAAATTACGTCACCGGACCACATTTGAATTGTGTGCAACTGAAAATTAAGTACTTTTTTTCCCAGTGTATTACACTGCCTCCTGGTGGCCAAGATGTGCACACCAAAAGGAGCACAATGTGGGGCTGCAACGGATGAATTCCGTTTCCATTCATTTCTATGGCGATCTTATATTTTAAGATAAGAGCGTTTGGAGTTCCAAGTGTGGTCATAGAACAAATTGAAGTTTGAAGTCAAGGCGCCGCTATGAATCTTTCGACAAGTCGAGCGAGAAGCGGGTGGGTGGCGGTAGGGCGTACTGTAAAACTGGGGGTACATGGGCACCACGTGGCTGCTCAGCAGGGCGTCGCGTTGCTCGTCCTCGTTCGGGCTCAGACCTGCAACGCAAGAGCGAGGTCAGCCGCGGTCGTCCGAGGTCACGCCGCAGAGTCTGGCCGACGCGTACCGGGCGGGTACAGGAAGCCGCGGTGGAAGTCGCCGTACTCGTCACACGGGCGACTGTCGGCCGGAGGAATTCTGACGTCGGCCCGCAGACAGTCGGGCCGGACGGGTGCCGGCGGGTCAGAGCTGCTCTGCACAGAGGAGAAAACGCGCCCGTCACCTGGGGTGGGAAGTACCCGAGTCCAAGTACTGCCATTCTACTTCACGTATCCGTACTATATCCTCTACATTTGAAAATGTACTTTCTACTCCTTACTTTGTCAAAATAGTATTATTATTATTCGTGGAATCGGGGACCTGCCCTGGCCGCAAATAGTGAAAATTGACCCCCATTATAATTGCAATGAAAATATATCTTTTTTTTAACCCCCCAAAAATCTTGAATAAGTGGGGCTATAGTGCCAATAAATGTTTTCCATGAAAAAAAAACAGGGTTCGCCCCCCCCAAAAAATATATAATCCACAAATAGATAATTCTGCGGGTGCCGAACTGCAAATAAGCGGGCGTCCTCTATTTGTTGTGACAAGTCATTAAAACTGCTATTAGATGGAATTGAGTGGAAAAATGTATTATTGACTTTCAGAGTACGTGCTTCTTTACTTAAGGAGTTGCATCGGTACTTCAAGTACACCGTTCAAGTACTGCCACCTGTGCCCACAACGCTGTGAACTGAGATAGTTGCCCCCCCCCCCCCCCCCCCCCCGCCCCCGGGCATACCGGCGCAGCCACGGTGAAGGAGCTCCACACCGCCATCTTCAGGTCCTTACTGTAGGCGCTCACAAACGCCTCCTGGTGGAGGACGCAGTAACGCTCCCCGGGCCGCAGCGAGCGAGGACGACCGAACGGCAGATGATTGTGCCTCGACGCCGCCTCTGCGGGACCGAGACGAAGATGAAGATGAAGATGAAGAGTGTAAAACAATCGGAACTGCACAATAATCAATTGGAAGCCTGAAGAAATTGCGTCCATTCGTTATCTATATTGAGCCGGAGGCTATCCCAGCTCCCAGAAAGCAGACCACTCCCTGGAACGGTCACTGGTCAATCACAGGGCACAAATAGACAACATTTGACTGGTCGGCACATGTACACAAACTATATTCACACCGATGGACAGTTTGGTGAAGCCGACATGCTAACATGTTTTTGGAATGCGGGAGTCCGCCGGTGCAAAGTCTCTTCTCCTGGTACTCGGGCAAACGGGAAGGCCTAAGCCCAGATTTCAACCTCGAACCTCTGAAACATCACGCAGAGGTGCCAGCCGCTCGCCCGCTGCGCCACATCACCGTAAGTCTGTCCAAAGGAAGTCATTTGGGGAAAGACGGGCGCGGACTGACGGTGAAGGAGAAAACGGAAGACTGGCTCACCTTGACTGGACGTCAGGTTGAGGCGACGGTTGGCGGCCGTGATGGCGTCTGCGCTCTGAGGAGGAGCACCGCAACTGGTCAGGAAGCACCCAACAGTAACGGTCCAGCTAACAGTACCAGGACCAGTAACCTAACTGTTCCAGTGAGAAGACCGGTAACAGCAGTAACGGTAACACCGACATCAACAGCAACACTAACAGTCCCAGTAACAGTAAAATTACAAGAAACAGTAACGCTAAAGGTACCATGAATCACAACAGTAACAGTAACAGTAACATCAACACTAACAGTAAAAAAAAATAATTAAAAAATAAAAGCCAACACAACCAGTAACAGTCCCACTACCACTGACAGCCCTAGTAACAGTGACACTAACAGGACCACTAATAACAAAAGGAACAGTAAAATTCCCAGAAACAGCAACAGGCGCAGTAGCAATCCCAATCACAGGCCAGAAACAGTCCCGGTAACTGGAACCCCAACACAAAAAGTAACCCTTCCAATAACAGTAACAGCAACGTTAACCCCAACAGCAACAGTCCCACTAACAGGACAAGTATACGTTCCGTGACGAGACGACGGGTCCGTGTCCGGCCCCCGTGGCGACCCACCATGTGGGGACAGGAGCAGCCCAGGAGGTTTTGCGGCTCCAGGCTGCTGAGGCGGCACTCCGCAGGTGAGCTCTCCTCCACCGGGGGCAGCGGCGAATAGAAAGGCTGTCGCAGCATGTGGTTGAGGCTACCATGAGTCCCGTTGTTGGCGGCGGGTGAGATCTGCAGCACATCTGCGGTCACACGTTCACAAGGTCAAAAGGTCGCATGAGCGAGACAGCCAGCGCGCGGACTGACCACACATGAGGTTGTAAAGCTCGATGTTGGCGAAGGGTTCGACTTCCGTGCGGGCTTTAAACTTCGGCCCGTGGGCGACAAACATGGCCTGGCGGGGATGAGGAAAGCTTTGAGTTCGCGTCGGACGGCATCGGCCACCGACGGTCGTTCGTACTCACGTGCATGCTCCTCACATCGTTGTCATAGCCGTGTTGGCCGCCGGAGCAGAACCGCAGCGAGCCCGGAATTCTGAAAGCAAATCTGAACAATAACGGGCCCTGCGGGCGCGGGCGCGGGCGCGGGCGCGGGCGGCTACCTCTCAAGCAGCCATTTGGGCTCCACCAGTATGTTGACGTCTTCGATTCGACGACTGTTGGCGAAGTGAAGACGTTTGGGCAGATGCCACTTCAGGTATGGGTGCAGCTTCTGCATCGCACGTTTGCACTGAAATCACGACAGACAAAAGATTGCGTTTCGGTGCTAAACACACTACATCGCATGTTTGGCACAAGCTTACCGTCATGTTGGCAACAAGTCCGGCTGCATCCACTGAAACACACACGCACATGTTTAACTGATCTTGTTGCTGCTACTGGTTAAGCTTAGTATTACTAGTTCTGTTTCTGTAACTGCTACTGTTCAGGGTTAGTGTTACTGCTTCTGTTACTGCTACGGTCACTGGTTAGGTTTTTTGTTATTGGTTCTGTTCCTATTACTGCTACTGCTTAGCGTTCGTGTTACTGGTTCTGTTCCTGCTAATGGTTAGGGTTAGTGTTACTGGTGCTGTTCCTGTTCCAGATGGTGTTACTGGGACTGTACGAAAGTATATGGAGCTGCTCCTCCCTCTGTGATGTTGCCATTGAGGAGCTACTCACATTGTGTGTTACTGTTCCTGGCTCGGATGCGTCCAAAGGGTCCCTCGGTGACCAAGAAATCGCTGACATCCCCCAGAAACTCCTCCAGATTTTCCTTCCTGTCACAGCTGGTCTCCTCCATGCCTGTCGGATGTTATACGCCTCAAAGCTACTTCCTGCCTCAAAGCTACTTTCCGTCAATGCCGTCGGCAGTGTCGCTGCGGAACATCGCCACAGTTACCGTGATCGGCGACCACGATGACGTTGACGCAGCGGTGGAGTCCGATCTGTTTGAGTCCGTTCATCAGCTGACCCATCATTTTGTCCACGGCTTTTATGGCCAGCGCCACCTGTGCAACAGTCACATAACAGAAATCGTCGGCGTCGTTCTGGTCTCACCCGACCCTTATGCACTTCTTCATTTTCCATTCGCACATGGTATGTTCAGGACAAGAATATCCTCATAATAATGGTCATGATCAAATTATTAACTACAGATCTTCTCAAAATGTTGCAGGACTGAGGGAACAGAGTCAGGGACTGGAGTCAGGTGAGTTCGTTCTTGATGGGTTTGATGTTCCGTTTGGATCCTGTGCGATAAGAACCCATAAAACATTTGTCTCGGAGCCAACGACCGTGGGCAACTCCAGTGTAGAAAAGAGTCCAACCCCTTCAAAAGGACTGGTACCAGAGCCCAAGCCATGTATGGAGGTGAGCCCGACTATATCTAGATGGAACTTCTCAACCTCGCACACCAGCTCGGGCTCCTTCCCTGCCAGAGAGGTGACATTCCACGTCTCTAGAGCCAGCTTCTGTACCCGGCGACCGGACGGCTAAGGTTCCCCGCCTTCGGCCGCCCCCCAGCTCACACTGCGCCTGTGGGAAAAGGAGCCCACGTTGCCTTTTTCGGGCTCTGCCCCGGTGACCCGTGTCCGGACAATGGAAAACATGGTTCAATAATTTTACTCATCATAGTGGGTCTTTTACCCATGCTTTGTCTGGTCCCTCACCTACGACCTGTTTGCCATGGATGACCCTGCCAGGGGCATAAAGCCTCAGACAACTTAGATTGTAGGATCATCGGGACACGCAAACCCCTCCACCACGATAAGGTGACGGCTCCAGGACGGGTCGTTCACTCGTCTTGTGGCAAAAAAGACGAGTGGATGACTGACTGGTGTGCAGGACGCCACACCTAAAATTTAGAACTGAAGAAACCTGTTGGATTAAAGGTGTAGTGTCTTCAACAAACAAGAACAGTTCAGTTGCTTCGATTCAACCTTTGTCGATTACCATCGCCTGTATGTCTGAGAGTCTACAAAGACTGTAGTCAAGTCCTGTGACTGCAGTCCCCCACCACCGCAAATATCATGGTGCTTCATCTGGACATTAGGGACATTTGGACGTACCCCGCCACTGACAGGACCGAAGCTGTGTCCAGATTTGTCCGGTTCCTCCAGGTACAGGGTGTAGAAGTCGGGTCTGGAGGAGAAGGGACAGCGCATGACAACACAGCTCACAGGTTCTGACAGTGGACCGTGGTCTTGTGGGGTCACCTTTGCTGGTCCGCCAGCTGGAGCCACTTCAGCACTGTCAGGATTCGCTCCTCAAATGGAATTTTCCTGCGGGAATTGTGGCCAAACACACAGGATGAGCTCGGCGTCCGTTTTACCTGCGGGAAAACGCTCATACCCGTCGTATGGTCGGTGGATGTCTGGGAAGCTGCCGTTTATTTTCACGTCCGATCCGGGCCAGAAGAAGGTTCCGGACTTCAGCCCCTGGTACTTTGCCGTGTGCCAAATCTGCAAAAGAAATGCAGCTGGTATCCCAGCGCGTCATCCGTGACGCATCAGACGTAGTCGGCTCACCGGCTGTCCCAGGTACCAGTCTGGGTTCTCCTTCTCTGGACCCGACAACGTGAAGATGGCGTCGATCACCGGATCGTACATCACATTGTCAATCAAACCGTTGGACTCGGGATACAGACCCTGGTGGAGGGGCCGAGGGGCGTGGCCTTGACGTAACCTCTATTCTGTGTTTGTGTGTGTGTTTGTGTTACCGTGACAATGCTGTAGTGGTTGGGGAAGGTTTTGCTCGGAAAAGCCGCCTGCATGTACGAAGTTGACGTTCCACACTTCTCTGAAACAGCACAAACGCACGGATCTTCAACATCGATCCATCGCAATTCCACCTTGGACTGATGAACTGTCAATCACAGCCCAATGAAGCTCAGGTGTGTGAGGAGAAAGGACATACTGTCGCAACACAAGGACACCATGTAAAGGCTTAGGCCCGGTAGGCACAATAAAACAATCGGGCTCGGTTTTTTCCTTCTCGACAGTGGACCGCAAATGCCAGTCTATGTCTTCCGAGATGATCCCATAAAATGATCCTGCGGTTTGAGGTGTGCTAAGAGTGAATTGGCCCCGATAAAAAGGCCCCAAACGGGTCGGGGGCTGACAATCTTAAATATAAAACATGTTCAATATAGAAGACCAAAAATCTGACCGTCCATCAATGAAAAAAAAGACGTCCTACCCGGTGATCTATTTGTAGAAGTATCTAAAGCAAATCTTTTTGTTTTTGACAACATCACCGTTCTCCACCATTCAGACCTGCGGTCCCCTCAGAAACATCGACGCCACAAATCCGGAAATGTTTCTTCTTTGTTTTTGTTAGATCACGTTTGATCATGCGATATTTCTGTTTCGGAGGACTGGATTCTACTTCGGCGGTGGAACAGAATCTTTGTGTATGCTGTACAGCGTTGAGATTGTCAGAGCACACAAAACAAGGCAAAAACTGTTCAATTCCTGATTTTTTTTCATCTTCATGTGTGGGGTCTGTCACAGATAAACGGTCTTTGAAGATTGGAAATATTCTTATGTATGCACCCAGCCTCAGGCAGCAGACGGTTGTCGGAGCACTCACTGAGTTTGGTGAGAACCGGGATTAGCGCACTCCACAGGTGCAGGTAGTCGGCTCTCATGCCGTCCAGAGACACCAGAAGCAGCGGCTGCCGCCGGAAGCTAGCACGAGACAACGCTGGTCATACCGCAGCCTGCCAGTGGAGGCACTAGTGAGTGACTGTGTGTGCGTGTGCGTCGTGGTACCCTGGTGGGCAGGAGGGGCGGGAGAGGTCATCACACTCGTCCTCCACCCACTCCGCTTGTCCTGCCGACGCACAGAAGTCACATATTGTACGTGGTCGAGGGCAGCGGCCGAGCACGCGTTGCGGCGTCTCACCCTGGCACACGTGCCCGTAGTTGCTGCAGCAGTCGGAATTGGCAGCGCAGTCGTTGGAACACTGACACCTGCTGGTCGGCAGCCTCGTCTCGCCGCAGCGCAAGCGGGTGCACTCCCACAGTTCACCTGGACGCACACCCGTCAGCCGTCTGGCGGGCTGATCGTTTCCGCCGGGATCCGGCGTTCTCCTACCGGGGGCTTTGCAGAGGTCGTGGTAGTCATGGCAACAGGTGTCGCTGTCGCGGCAGGCGGCGTCGCACCGGCAGCCGGGGTCGTCGCCGTCGTACGGCCGGTAGCAGCGATTCCTGCACGACGTCTGCGGCGCCGCTGGGGGGGCGACAATGTAAAACATCGGGTGACTTACGGGCGGGAATTACATGACATGAAGGGTTTTTTTTGTTTGACTGACAATTCAAAAATTCGAACTATGGCAGTAGAGAAGACGGCTAAAATCATCATCCGAGCCATTTGCCTGTTTTCTCAACGGCATGTTGGGGGCTTCGTTCGCTTGTGGAAAGCCCGTCTTATGCAGGAAGTACGTGTGACGTTGTGGCAAAATCATTTTTATAATGTGATTATCATGATTTATTTGTTCCGAATTTAACACGCAAGCTGACGTTGATTGGTCCCATTGTAAATTTGTTCCAAGACTATTTTTCATTTGACTGATGACCCGACCATATTGCGCGCGATATAGAAATCCTTATCTACTTATTAGGGAGTCGGGAATGAGTGAATGATTGCCAACGCTGCCCGGAATTCGCTGAGTGGCAAACCTCTTCAAACACTTCAAGGACTTTCTGCGACGACAACCCGACACACCGAAAGCGCGCACGTGTGACTTTGAGGGCACCTCGGTCTGGGCAAGTCTGCAAGTCCAGTCCCAGGCCCAGTCCGAGGCCCAGGATCAGCGTCACCAGGGACACGGACAAGACCCCCACCTGCCAAATACAACAAGTCCAAAACGGGATGAAATGAAACAGTAAAAAGATGATAACGTGACAAGGTCGCAACATGATTAAATGACAACATTAAAACACGACAACACTAAAGGATCAAATGAAAACAACTTGCAAAACAACATGACGAAATGACGACATCCGATTTCAACGAGATGAAAACACAACATGGAAAAATAAGAAAATGATAACATGACAAAATGACACCATGAAAATGTGGAGATGCTAATGTGGTAAAGCAAAAACATTGGCTATAAAAAGTCGACACGACCCTGTTTTTGTTATATAAAAAAAAAAGCAAGACCGAGATAAATCCTTTCAAAACCTTTTCCACCAGTTGACAAAAATCCTTTAGAGAGGGGAAGTAAAAATAAATAAGTGAGGTCGCGGCGGACGACCGGTTAGAGCGTCTGCCTCACAGTCCTGAGGACCGGGGTTCAAATCCCCGGCCCCGCCTGTGTGGAGTTTGCATGTCGTCCCCGTGCCTGCGTGGCTTTTCTCCGGGCACTCCGCTTTCCTCCCGCGTCCCAAAAACACGCATGCTAGGTTGATTGACAACTCCAAATTGCCCGTAGGTGTGAACGTGATTGCGAATGGTTGTTTGTTTGTATGTGCCCTGCGATTGGCTGGCAACCAGTTCGGGGCGGACCCCGCCTCCTGCACGATGACGGCCGGGATAGGCTCCGGCACGCCCGCGACCCGCGTGAGGAGTAGCGGCGCAGAAAATGGATGCATGGATGGATGGATGGATGTCACGTGGTTGCACAAGTGCGCACACGATCTGATAAGCGGGGATGCGGCCGTGTTCACGATGAACCAATCACATTCAATCTCATGTTAGCTGCGAGTCAGCAGGCAAATGCCAGCGTTTAACGGGTCTCCGATTAAGCCCACCCCCAAAAAGTTCAGATCTTCGAGTCGGCTTTTCTTGACACATGACCTGGCACGAGCCACGGTCTGCAGTATCAGGAGGCTCTCATTGTTCAAAGGGGACAAAAGAATTTCCAAGGCATCCAATGTGCCAAGGAAGACTGTCAAGACAGATGTCACCACGTGGAGAAAACCTAGCAACAAGTGGACATCCCACCCTCCAAAAGGGACCAACAAACGAGAAGAAAACTGGGAAGGGGAGCTGCAGGAATTTCTGGCAAGTACTGGCTGTTCGGTACATGTGACGACAATCTCCCATCTTCATTTAGCTGGGACGTGGTGTCCCAGATAAAAAAACAAAAAAACAAAAAAAAACAACAACAAAAAAACATCCACGCCTGGCTGCACGTTGGGCGGGAACTCCGAAAGGTCAACAGTGCACACCGCACTTACGGCGACACACGGCGGTTGCGGCATCATGCGGGCGAGCTCTTGTTCTCCGGCTGGAACTGGGGCCTTCGTCGAGGTGGTCGAGGAGGTGAATCGGGAGGAGTTCCAAAAAGAAGTCGGCGGCAGCCCAAAACCTTCAGGAAAAGCCTACTAGAACGGCTGAACCCTATTTGGGCTTAATCAGAGGCCCGTTAAATGGTAGCAGATGTGCGCTGACTCCCAGTTAGCATGTGATTGGTTGATGGTGAACACGGCCACACCCCCACGTACGTGGCGGTTCGAGAACAATTTTACCGGGGGGGGCCGGGCTGGAGCTCCATTCTTGTGGCTGAATTTGCCTGAGATCAAGTGAATTCCTTTAAATTGAATTGGTTATCGCGGTACGGTGGTTAGCACATCCGCCTCACAGTTCTGAGGACCGGGGTTCAATCCCCGGCCCCGCCTGTGTGGAGTTTGCATGTGCTTTTCTCCGGGTACTCCGCTTTCCTCCCGCATCCCAAAAACACGCGTGCTAGGTTCTAAATTGCGCGTAGGTGTGAATGTGAGTGCGAAATGGTTGTTTTTTCTGTGTGTGCCCAGCACGCCCGCCCGCGACCCTGGTGAGGATAAAAATGGATTATTGTTTGACTTAAAGTGATTCGAAGTTGCACATTCCCGATTTCATATTTTGGTCGATTTGACGTTCATGCTTTGAAATTTCTAAAATATAATCACTCAGAAGTTACTCGCCAGTTATTCAGTTTCTTCAGTAAAAATACATTTACTCAAGTAAATATTTGGAGGCCTACTTTTCACTTTTACTTGAGTCATATAATTCGAAACAAGTTACAACACTTTTACCTTTACTTTACTTTTCAGTATTTTTAGCTCCCGTCTGCACTTTATTTCACTTGTTTAATTTCACTTCCCCTCTCAAGAATTTCTTTTTCTTTTTCATTGGAGCTGTACAGGTCAAAGGTTACATTAATAGTGGAGAAAGGTTTCTAACGATCTTCTGTCTTGGTCTCCTTTTTTTGTATCACAAAAAACCTGAGCAGGGGTGTGTAGACTTTTTATAGCCACTTTAGCATTTCTTGGTGGTGTTGATCTCTTGAATGCGAAGATAAAGTTATTGTTCAGGGTGATTGACAAGTATCTCCCAGTTAAAAAAAACAAGAATATTTATTTACAGTTATTTGTTCGATGGCGTTTGAGAATTGACCGGCTCGATGTGCGAGGACTCGTTCATTCCGTGAAGAGGAAATATGAAATACGGAGTTACTTTTCATTCATCGGGCTGTCAATCTTTAGCAAAGTCGGCTTAGCGTAACCATAGCAACGGCGTGTTTACGAACACTTCGACAAACAAAGAGCGACGCAATCGTTGATCTGCATTTGCTATTTCACGAAACGTGCGCCAGCGCAACTCACGAGGATGAGCTGCTTCTTCTTCTGCGGTGGCTTCATGACCGGTGGCGACGAGGAAGACGGCGGAAATGACGGGCGAGGATGGCGGCGCAGGGCGGCGCAGGGCGGCGCAGGGCGGCGGGCGACCTCCGGACCAGGCGGACGTGACTCGAGTAATTGATTAGCAGAAGACGCAGATAAGATGTGTGATGTCACTTCTTGCTCATCGCGAGCTGCTCCCCCTGCACATGTACCTAATCAAGTGGCCTAACCCTCAAGTTTGGTTTATGTAACATACTGTACTCGATATACTGAGTGACAGCGGGGTCAACACACACACACACCGATATTATTGGAAAGACTGTCATGCGTCATAAAAAATCATACTGGGGAACACAATTTTTGTTGAGTTACGTGAGCTGCTTTTAACTAACTAACACATCCAATTTTGGAACTATAGATCCCCGTTTTCTCAAAAAATGTGGAAAATACTGGACTTAACCGATATGGGCTTGTTTTATAAAACTTTTCAAATATTGTCATACAATGAAATATGAAAGAAACAGGCCCGAAGGCAATGTTTATTTGACACTCCAATGTTTTACAAAGGATATGGCACAAATCCTCTAAATTCCTACTATGCTAGCTTTCTGTGGCGGGACGGTGGACGACCGGTTAGAGCGTCAGCCTCACAGTTCTGAAGACCGGGGTTCGATCCCCGGCCCCGCCTGCGCGGAGTTTGCATGTCCTCCCCGCGCCTGCGTGGCTTTTCTCCGGGCGCTCCGCTTTCCTCCCGCATCCCAAAAACAGGCGTGAATTGGAGACTCTAAATTGCCCGTAGGCGTGAACGTGAGTGCGACTGGTTGTTTGTTTGGATGGGCCGGCGACCGGTTCGGGGCGGACCCCGCCTCCTGCCCGACGACAGCCGGGATGGGCTCCGGCACGCCCGCGACCCGCGTGAGGAGAAGCGCGACAGAAAATGGATGGATGGATGGAGGGATGGATGGATGGAGCGATGCTAGCTTTCTGTTTGCAGATATTGATAGTAGCGACCTATTGGGAGCCGCTCGCAACCTCTCACCTCAATTGTGGCTGCACAAACAAGTTGCCACGCAGCTGCAGAGGAATCCAGTCGTAATCAGCTGGCAAGTCTTGCTACAGCTAATCAGTGGAATTTTGCTTATCTGGAGGGTGAGCCGTGGAGAAAAACCTTGACGTGCGAGAAAAAAACTGACTGCAATTTTGGAATCAGCAAGCCAATTTTAGTTTGAATCAGCATAAAACTAACTGAACACAATTTCTTTTTCAAATTCTTCCCCAGTATAATCGATAAGCGCAAGAACATCAAAAGTCGTAGAAACACAACATGAAACAATCGTAAACACGATAGGACAACTCCATCCGACCGCTCAAGTTGTCGTCGGTCGGGTGAGATCCAGCGACGCACCCTGGATCGGTCGCCAGACAACTGCCCAGTCGCACATAGTCCCCTCCAAAGGTATTGGAATGGCAAGGTCAGTTCCTTTGTTTTTGTTGTATTTGGGTTTCAGATCGAAAGATGAATATGAGCTGAATGTTCACAATTCCAGCTTTTTTCATGCTATTTACTTCTTGACGTGTCAAGCAACTCAGGACGGAGAACCTTTTGTTTGAAGCCACCCGCTTTTCGAGTGAGCAAAAGTATTGGAACAGACATGATTCAATGAACTTTTAAAGTGAATAACATTTCATATTTGGCGGTATAACCCTTGAAATAACTGCATCAAGTCCGCGACCCATTGACTGTTGCATTCTCCATTTGAAATGCTTTTCCAGGCCTTTAGTGCAGCCTTTTTCAGTTCTTGTTTGTTTCTGGGGGTTTCTCCTCTTCAGGATGTAAAATGCATGCTCGATTGGATTAAGGTCCGGTGATTGACTCGGCCAGTCTAAGACCTTCCACTTTTTCCCCCTCACGAAGTCCCTTGTTGTTTTGGGTCATTTGTCTTGTTGCACGATGAAGCTTCTCCCGATTAGCTTGGCTGCATTTTTCTGTAAATTGCCAGACGAAACGGTTTTGTAGACTTCAGAATTTATTCTGCTGCTACCATCACGAGGTGCGGTGCCCTCCAAAAGTATTGGAACCTCAAGGTCAATTCCTTTTTGTTGTATACTGACGACATTTGGGTTTCAGATCAAAACATGAATATGAGACAAAAGTTCACAATTCCAGCTTTTATTTTCATGTTATGTACGGCAGAAAAAATGCATCCAAGCTAATCGGGAGAAGCTTCATCGTGTAACAAGACAATGACCCAAAACACACTCCCAACACAACAAAGGACTTCATCGGGGGGAAAACGTGGAAGGTCTTAGACTGGCCGAGTCATTCACCGGACCATAACCCAATTGAGCATGCATTGTACCTCCTGAGGACGAGACTGAATTGAGAAAATCCCAGAAACAAACAAGAACTGAAAGAGGCTGCGGTAAAGGCCTGGAAAAGCATTTCAAATGAAGAATGCAACAGTCTGGTCAAGTCAATGGGTCGCTGGCTTGATGCAGTTGTTGCAAGCAAGGGTCATGCCAGCAAATCTTTCACGTTAGTCACTTTAAAAGTTCATTGAATCATGTCTGTTCCAATACCTTTGCTCACTTGAAAAGTGGGTGGCTTCAAACAAAAGGTTCTCCGTCCTGAGTTGCTTAACACGTCAAGAAGTAAATACCATGAAATAAAAGCTGGAATCCTGAACTTTTGTCTCGTATTCATCTTTTGATCTGAAACCCGAATGTCTTCAGTACACAACAAAAACAAAGGAATTGACTTTGCCGTTCCGATACTTTTGAAGGGCGCTGTATGGGCAAAGATGCATTTCCAGTCCCACTTTCTTGGTTTTCGATCAAGCTAACATGCTAACACGCTGACACGCTAACATGCTAATAGGCTAACATGTTTTTGGAAGGAGGGAGCAAAATCCAACTTGAGCACGCGGAGAACATCCCGACTCCAAAAGTTGAGATTCAAACCTGAAACCCGACAAGTGTGAGGCCAACGTGCAAACAACTTGGACACTGAACTGCCAATAAGAAAATACAGGAGAAAAAAAATACAAATAAAAGAAATACAAACTTGAATGGGCAGCACGGTGGACAACTGGTTAGCACACCTGCCTCACAGTTCTGAGGACCGGGGTTCAAATCCTGGCCTGGCCTGTGTGGAGTTTGCACGTTCTCCCGGTGTTTGCATGGGTTTTCTCCGGGTACTCCGGTTTCCTCCCACATCCCAAAAACATGCATTAATTGGAGACTCTAAATTGCCCGTAGGTGTGACTGTGAGTGCCAATGGCTGTTTGTTTATACAGTGGGTACGGAAAGTATTCAGACCCCCTTAAATTTTTCGCTCTTTATTATATTGAAGCCATTTGCTAAAATCATTGAAGTTCATTTTTTTCCCTCATTAACGGACACACAGCATTTTATTTATTGACAGAAAAAAAGGGAATTGTTGAAATGTTTGCAGCTTTATTAAAAAAGAAAAACTGAAATATCACACAGCCATAAGTATTCAGACCCTTGGCTCAGTATTTAGTAGACTCACCCTTTTGAGCTCATACAGCCATGAGTCTTTGGGGAATGAGGCAACAAGTTTTTCACACCTGGATTTGGGGATCCTCCGCCATTCCTCCTGGCAGATCCTCTCCAGCTCTGTCAGGTTGGATGCTGAATGTTGGTGGGCAGCCATTTTCAGGTCTCTCCGGAGATGCTCCATTGGGTTTAAGTCAGGGCTCTGGCTGGGCCATTCAAGAACAGTCACGGAGTTGTTCTGAAGCCACTCCTTCGTTATTTTAGCTGTGCGCTTAGGGTCATTGTCTTTTTGGAAGGGGAACCTTCGGCCTCGTCTGAGGTCCTGAGCACTGTGGAGAAGGTTTTCGTCCAGGATATCTCTGTACTTGGCCGCATTCGTCTTTCCTCCGATTGCAATCGGCTGTCCTGTCCCTGCAGCTGAAAAACACCCCCACGGCATGATGCCGCCATCACCGTGCTTCACTGTTGGGACTGTATTGGACAGGTGATGAGCAGTGCCTCGTTTTCTCCACGCATACCACTTAGAATTAAGGCCTAAAAGTTCTATCTTGGTCTCATCAAACCGGAGAATCTTATTTCTCACCATCTTGGAGTACTTCAGGTGTTTTTTGTTTTTTTTTTAGCAAACTCCATGCGGGCTTTCATGTGTCTTCCGTCAGGCCACTCTGCCATCAAGCCCCGACTGGTGGAGGGCTGCAGTGACTGGTTGACTTTCTAGAACTTTCCCCCATCTCCCGACTGCATCTCTGGAGCTCGGCCACAGTGATCTTTGGGTTCTTCTTTACATCTCTCACCAAGGCTCTTCTCCCCCCGTTTGCTCAGTTCGGCCGGACGGCCAGCTCTAGGAAGGCTTCTGGTCGTCCCAAACGGCTTCCCTTTCAGGATTACGGAGGCCACTGTGCTCTTAGGAACCTGAAGTGCAGCAGAATTTTTTTTTTGTAACCTTGGCCAGATCTGTGCCTTGCCACAATTCTGTCTCTGAGCTCTTCAGGCAGTTCCTTTGACCTCATGATTCTCATTTACTCTGAGATGCACTGTGAGCTGTAAGGTCTTCTGTAGACAGGGGGGTGGCTTTCCTAATCAAGTCCAATCAGTAAAATCAAACACAGCTGGACTCCAATGAAGGTGTGGAACCATCTCAAGGAGGATCAGAAGAAATGGACAGCACCCGAGTTAAATATACGAGTGTCGCAGCAAAGGGTCGGAATACTTATGGCTGTGTGATATCTCAGTTTTTCTTTTTGAATAAGTCTTCAAAAATTTGGGGTGCTGTGTGTACATTAATGTGTTGTATGTTTTTAGCAAATAGCTGCAATATAACAAAGGAAAAACTTCAGGAGCCCTGAATACTTTTCCGTAGCCACCGTATGTGGCCTGCGATGGGCTGGCGACCAGCTCGGGGTGAACCCCGCCTCTCGTCCGAAGATAGCCGGGCTCGGCGCCGGCACACCCGCGGATAAGTGGTAGAGAAAATAGATGGATGGATGGAAACAATTGAATAGAAGAAGAAGAAAGGAAACTGGTGAAAGTTGCTCTCGATGTCCAGTTGGACGCTAAACTGAAATGTGAAGCGAAAACCAAATGAGGACATGTGATTTGCTCAATGATTGACAGGCAGTTTCTCAAAAATCCAGACAATATCGTCACAATGCATAAAGAACACAATTGATCGGCGAGTGTGTGAACGTGACGACAGCGTGGATGTAATGTTCAGACGTGACCGCCAGGTGTCAAGGTGGCGCCGTGCGGGCCACAGCGGGGGCGGCAGGATTGGGATTGTGTGCGCGCGTGCGTGTATTGGACTACCCACTCGTGCTCGTGCGCGTGCTCGTGTTTGGGTGGGTCCGGGCTGTCGTGGGAAGGCTGGCTGGCAGCAGAAGAAGAAGTTGAAGGAGCAGGAGAAGGTGGTCTGGAAAAGTGGACAAGTCTTTCCGTGAGGAGTGAAGAAGGAAAGAAATGGAGGCCCCAGAACTCCCAAAGGAATTGTTTGGTAAGAGCAGCTGCATTCTGGGGGCGGGGGGCTTTTTAAAAATGCTGATCGTCACACGCCCCAAAATATTGTGGCGCACCAAATGAAGACAGAAGAGATCGAAAGACGGATTGATGAGATGACGACATTTGTTTTCATGCCTCGGGGGAACGGAGCGCAGTCTAAAACAGACAGTCCCTTGAGGCGCTATTCTGAATCCCACTGAAGTCCTTGACTATTTCCAGCACAGCCGACCGTATGGCGGTGGGGCGTGTCTCGCCTAGAACAAGTAGGATTCGAAGGTGTCCACTCCACTCTGAGATCATCAGTACGGCACTAACAGTAGTCGCTGTACGCGCAGCATAAATAAAATATGATTGCGAGTGCTGTTGCGCGGCCCTGGACGACCTGACCTTGAGGATCATCTCAGATTAACATCAAATCTCTCTCTCTCTCTCTCTCTCTCTCTCTATATATATATATATAATATTAATATATCCATCCATCCATTTTCTGTCGCGCTTCTCCTCACGCGGGTCGCGGGCGCGCTGGAGCTTATCCCGGCTATCATCGGGCAGGAGGCGGGGTACACACCCTGAACCGGTTGCCAGCCCATCGCAGGGCACACATAAACAAACAACCATTTGCACTCACATTCACACCTACGGGCAATTTAGAGTCGTCAGTGAACCTACCGTGCATGTTTTTGGGATGTGGGAGGAAAACCCACGCAGGCACGGGGATTGAACCCCGGGCCTCAGAACTGTGAGGCAGACGCTCTAACAAGTCGTCCACCGACGTGCCGCGCCGCCTATATTTCATTTTATGAAAATGTAAAATATATATTCAAATATTTGTAACTTGTAAGAAAATATTTCTAACAGATGGTAAATTGTCAAAATAGATATTTGCATCAGATGGCACAGTGGCGTTCTGTCAAGTTGGGCAACAATATGGCGGCCACCCACGCCGCTGTCCACACTTTGCTTGAATACGTCTTTGTGTATGTCGTGGTCTTGTTGTGTTCTTGTCATCATTTTGTTGTGTTGTGTGCTTGTGTTCTTGTTGTCTTGTTTTGCAGAGAGCGTGCAGGAGGCAGTGGGGCGGCGCCTCAAGTTGACGCTGAGGTGCCAGGTCCAGCCGGAGGTCAAAAGCGCAAAGGTGGAGAACAAAGTGCTGGTGAGTGACCTTTGACCTTAACAACCTCACGCATCCGTCTGAACTTCCTCCGTGAGGCCTGCCGACGTCGTCGCGGACGCCCTGTGTTCATCTGGAACTTTCGATAACGAGAAAAAGGGGATCAGGGATGTGCGGGTCGTGCGCAGCGTGAGGATTTGTGCTTCTGATAAAAAAAAATCCACCAAAACACAATTTCTGATTACAATCACTTTGTCCTTTCTCGCTCAGAGAGAAAGTTAAGACGTGAAATGACATTATTCTCAACAAATTCGAAACAATTGTCCTTGATTGGCAGTTGGCGCATTCGTGCCACCAACTGGTTTTGTCATCGCGCTGCAAGGAAACTAATGTGGACTGATGGTGAAGCGCGCTGGCGCCATCTCGCCGTGGGGGTCTGAAGCGCACTCGCAGCTTCAATGTTGCTCACGTTTCAAGACAAAAAATCATATCTGGAAACAACTCGTAAGTCAAGGCGCTCATATGTCAAGGCAATGCCGTTTTTCACAATTTGACCTCGCGTTGAAGGAGTTGACGGCATTTTCGACGATTTGACGCCGCTCCGAGCGTGACGGCGCCCCCTGCGGCTCTCTCGCTCTTTTCTCACGTCGAGTTGGACACGCCAGGCGAGGCCGCCTGAGCGTTCCCAACATTTGAATAAGTGGCTACTTTTGCGTCACGTCCAAATGGGCGGCGTGTCTTCGTGACTGCCTCCGGCGGGCTCGTTTCTCGCCGCGCGCAAAACGAGGCGAAAACGATTCCGCTCGTGTCGTCGCTTTCTGAGCGGGAATTCGAGTTGGGCTGACTTTGCTTTTGTCAACCGGCTCCTCTCTGTTCGCAGCCGCCTCGTTAGCATGTTAGCATGTCTGTCGGCCAATCGGGAAGAACGTCGACTTGTGAACTTCGAGCTGCATTTCGCACTTTTCGTCTTCGTCGACATTCCACACGGAGACGATGCACACACGCACGCAGGCTTGTGCAGACATGACACACACACACATACCACGGCGAAGCCCGCACACGCTGACGAGCGCCGAGGCGTGTGCGGACGTGTCGGCGGTTGAGGTTGACCCCCCCATCCGCCTCCACGCGGTGGGCGCGGCTTCAAAAGATTGTCAATCTTCGGGCAAAAACACGTTACCATGGAAACACGACTGCTCACCGTATCGAACCATTAACAATTGTACGTTGACTTGTGTGTGTATACTTGTGTGAGCGTGTACATGTGTGCTTGTACTAACTCATGTGTGTGCGTGTACTTGCGTGTGCATGTACTGTGTGTATATACGTGTGTGTGTGTGTATACTTGTGTTTGCATGTACTTGCGTGCGTACTAACGTGCGTGTGCGTGTGTGTAGGCCTTGGCATCAGATCGAGCCTTCTTGTTGTCAGCGCGCATCCCTTCCAAGGTGAGCGGATGTCTGTGTGTGTGTCCTTTTGATCGATCAATCAATAAATAGCTGGATTGAGATCAAGATGTGTGTGTGTGTGTGTGTGTGTGTGTGCGCAGGTTGAGCACTCCTTCAGCTACCTGGACATCCAGCATCTCCACAGCAACAAGCTCACTCAGGTGAAATGTCAGAAGCAACAGCAAAAAGCTGTTAGCAACATTCATTTCTTCTTTTTCATCATCATTGAATAATAATCATAATAACAACAATAATAATAGTAGGCGGCACGGTGAACGAGCGGTTAGAGCGTCTGCCTCACAGTTCTGAGGACCGGGGTTCAATCCCCAGCCTCGCCTGGGTGGAGTTTGCACGTTCTCCCCGTGCCTGCGTGGCTTTTCTCCGGGCACTCCGCTTTCCTCCGACATCCCAAAAACGACTCTAAATTGCCCGTAGGTGTGAATGTGAGTGCGAATGGTTGTTTGTTTGTTTGTATGTGCCCCGCGATTGGCTGGCAACCGGTTCGGGGCGTACCCCGCCTCCTGCCCGATGATAGCTGGGATAGGCTCCGGCGCGCCCGCGGCCCGCGGGAGGAGAAGCGCGACAGAAAACGGATGGATGGATAATAATAGTAATCGGAATCAGAATCAGATCTTTATTTGCCAAGTGTGTCCAAAAAAACACACAAGGAATTTGTCTCTAATGATAATGATGCATTACACTTTTGAGTTTCACTATTTATTATACACTATATTTTCACTATTACTATTCATTCGCTCATCAGTCACACCCGGGTGGTGGTAAACTACTTGTGTAGCCACAGCTGCCCTGCAGGGGGCAGTATGACGAAATCTAATGTTATTTATAGAGCACTTTTTATACATTAAAAATGCAGCACAAAGGGCTATACCGAGATACAAACACAATACGGGAATACACACATACAAAATGAATATATATATATATATATATATATATATCTCATGAATAGGTAATAAATAGAGGTCGAAATAAATAAGAAATCAGTTCGAAGCTAAAAGCAAAGCGCCGAGTCTTGAGCCTCCTTTTAAAAATATCAACAGCCTCTGCGGTCCTGAAGTCACCTGGCAGGCTGGTCCAGCGCCGCGGACCTTAATGGCTTCGTTGTACGTTTTTCTTTGAACTCGAGGTACAATTCAAAGGCCGGTGCCAGAGGACCTCAGGACCCGCGAGGGTTGAT
Source organism: Phycodurus eques (assembly GCF_024500275.1). NCBI lineage: Eukaryota > Metazoa > Chordata > Actinopteri > Syngnathiformes > Syngnathidae > Phycodurus > Phycodurus eques. The sequence goes on from NC_084544.1 coordinate 313,027, forward strand.
GCCATGAAAAGCATATCAGATAAATATGATGGCCCAAGACCATCAAGGCATTTAACGACTAATAAAAGAACCTTAAGACGGACCCCGTAACACACACCACAACTGTGGACTCTGTGACGACGTGTTTGTGTTTGCGCGCAGGTGCTGTTGGAGTGCCAGCGTGGGCCACGGACACTGTGGTTTAGTTCCCAGAAGGACAGCGACCAGGTCATCACCCACGTAGGTTGCCGTCTCGTGCGGATCTGCCCGGACATGTAAGTGGCAACCCGTAGGTCTTTGGAATCTGAGGTCTTCAGGACTGAAAATCTTGGACTTTTGGACTTGGTTCCCAGGTCTCAAAGGTGTTTTGTCTCCCCACCAGGAGTCTGCTGAAGAAGTTTCACGTGACGCCCCCCGAGCGATCGGACGCCCTCCGGGCGGTCTGGGAGCAGCAGGGTTCTCTGGACCAGGGGCCTTGCGGTAGAGTACTTTCACCACCGGGGTGGGGCAAGCGCCTTGATGGGTGTTCTGACTCGTGATTCCTGTTCCAGGAGGATTCTCCGATCAGTACCGGGCCGTCTGCGACAATCTAAACCTGGCCTACAGGGAGGAGGTCCAGTGGGTCAGTTCTTTCCGGCTTTTGGCGCCCCCTACATTTTACTGCCACCTCTACCTTCTACTTCCTGCTGTTCTTGTGTCCTACTGGATTTTAACCTTCAGGGCAGGTGCATCCCCAGCCCAAGCCTTCCCGTGCGGTCCTCGTACTCCCAAGACTTTGACTCCCCCCAAAACGTTTCACACTTTTTACTCGAGCGCTTTCGACGTAGCACTCGCCCCTTCGTCCCGCCGCCGAACCCGACTGAACCGCGTCCCAGAGTGCGGGGTTCCGCCGCCACTTTTCATGAGGCGCCGAGCATCGGTCGATAGTTTTGCTGCGTTTCCAAATTGGGATTCAATTTGATCGAATTCAGGTCCTGAGGAAGAATCCCTTTTTCCTGCGGCGCTTCATCTCGCTAGATGGACTCTCATGCGGTTTGCACAGGCACTGCGCACAACCAGACCATGCAATAAATTACATTCTGTTCACCCTGGAAGGGAGAACCCTCCATCTGTGGTCCCATCTCAAGGTTTTCCCCCCCAAATGTTTTTGGGGGAGTTTTTCTCTGCCCAGTTGGGGGGGTTTAGACTCAGGAAGTGTTTCTCGACGTGTGGCACAAGTACCACTAGTGTGACGCGGGCTACCTCTCGTGGTGTGCAAAACAAGTTGAATACATTTGCATTGACTCTTTAAGAATCTTTGTTTTTCAACATTTAGCTAACATTTTTTGTGCACTACATGACAAAACATTTTCCTATTGTTAAGATCAGCGATATTGTTCAAACTGCATGATATTACAGTGGCTTACATCCATTAGCTGCACCGCTTACAATAATATGAAATATATTTTGAAAGAATAAAAACGTGTTTTTGACGGGCTAGGTCGACTAGGTTATATGCTACTGCATTCGAATGTTGGTCATTACGTATTTTCGGTTTGAGAACCTTTGGACTCGGGGACGTCCATCTTTTCCCAACTGTGGCGTGCGAAGCCCTTTGAGACTCTTTTGGGATTAAAGGCCAAACAAACTTGATAGAACGGTGTCACGACGTCGCACGTGTAACGGCCAAGCAAAAAGGCCACATTGCATCAAAAACAAACGTTCGCGGCTACGAAATCCGGCCGGCCGCCGCTATTCCGCGACTGAATAAGCGAAGTCTTTGTTGCGAAAATGGACCGAGTCCAGTCAATGATCCAAATACCCACTTCCTCCTTCAACGTTTTTGTACAAGAGCCAAAAACGCGAACATGTGACACGTGTGCAGTACGAGGTGTACAGCGACGCAGTACTTGTGTTGTTGTTGTTGTTATTGGTCAGGACGTGGACACCATCTACCTGAGTCAGGACACCACAGAACTCAACCTGCAAGACTTCAGTCACCTGGACAGCAGGTGAGTGTGTGTACAAAGAGTGTTGTTTTGTGTGACGGGTTGTGTTGCAATGTTTGACGTTGCGTTATGTTGTGCACAGGGATCTTGTGGCCATTGTTGGCACTCTGGAGTACAACAAGTGGTTCACCAAGCTGGTCGCTAGAGACTGCAAACTGGTATGGTTGACGTACGCCAGGGGGAGGCTGTGAGTGAACGTTGGCCTCATGTGTGTGTGTGTGTAGTCTACAGACGTGTGCGAGCAGATTCTGCACGTGATGTCCCGATCCAATCGTTTGGAGGAGCTGGTCCTGGACAAAGCCGGCCTCAGAAGGTCCGAGTGGGCACGACGACGGGTCTTCTTCTTCTTCTTCTTCTACTTCATCTTTTCTTCTCCTTTTTGTTTCTTTTCTTCAGTGATTTTGCCCACAAACTGTCCTTGGCACTGTGTCATAACCCCGCTTCCACGCTGCGCAGCCTCAACCTGAGCAACAACTCGCTAGACGACAAAGGTTCAACACACACGCACGCAAACGCGCACACACACACACACACTGCTGACAGTGTGTGCGTGTTCGTGTGTTTCAGGTGTATGCGCTCTGAGCGCTCAGCTGGGCAAACTTGCGAAGGGTCTGAAGCAACTGAACCTCAGCAGGACCTCGTTGTCCCCCAAAGGTGACCGCATCGGCTCTGCCGGGAGGACGGCGTATTGGACGAGCAGCTGCGCTGACGCGTGTTCGTTTGTGTGTGTCAGGCGCGAACTTCCTGTGTCAGGCGCTGTGCGCGAATCCCGGCATGGCCGCCACCCTCACACACCTCCAGTTGTCCGGAAACTCACTCAGAGGAGACGAGCTGCGGGTACCACGTTACGCCTCCTTCGCAACACGTCACGCATTGTGACCGAAACCGGGCTGGGACAAAAAAAAAAAAAAAAAAAAAAAAGAAAGAAAGTCAGTCGCTTCACACGCGCGCATCGAGCCATTTGCGCAAAGCGCGCCCTGCGACGTGAAGCTCCCAGCCTGTATTGGCTTTTGCGGAGCCACATACAGTACTGTATATTTTGATGTAGTCCTCTTGTTCCACCATCAAAAGATAAATTGACAGTCGAGTTGTGAAAATAAAAGCCAGCGTAGGGACAAATCGAGAGGCTCCCGTTCACATAAATGACGCGCGACGTACGGCACCGCTCGTGCTCATTTGGCGACAGACTTCAAGCTTCGCTATTTATATAGTTAACGTTGGAAAACACAATTTATGTACGCTTTATATACTGTATTTATATGGCTCGGTGGCGGCCGGCCGGGTCTCACGAGCTTCAAACCCGGAAATGCGTTTTTGGCGTGTGGAAGCCATCGGCCGCATCGCTCGGTGGCATCGGTAACATGTTAGCAACACGTTCACGACGTGTTAGCCACAGATTGTCTTGCTCTTTCCAGAACTTACACAACTTCCTGAGTCATGACAACTGCTTAGAAGTTCTGGATTTGTCCTGCACTGACTGCTCACTGGAGCAGGTGAACACATACGCACTCGCGCACACACACTGTTCCAAAGTCAACAATAAAATGATCGTTGGTGTGTGCGTTTCGGTTTGTGTTTCAGACATCAGCGTCTCTTCTCGAAGGATGTTTAAAGCGTCTCCGCGTCCTGAACATGTCAAAGACGCCCTTTTCGCACAGGTGAAACATGCCGCGCACATGAAATTCACATCATTATCCCATGAGTCGCTCAATCGCATGACCGTCACGTGATTATCACACGAATGTCACGTGACCGTCACTCACCACCGAACCCGACGGCAGACGTCGTCCGTCTGGGCGGACGAGGCCGACGTCACGGAGTTGTTGTTCGTGCGTGTCCTGTGTGTGTGAACATACACGTGTACATACGTGTGGCGTGTGTTGCCGTGTCGTCAGGAAGAGCAGGGAGGTTCCTGCGTCCTTCGAGCAGTTCTTCAGCCTGTCCCGGGCTCTGAGCTCCGTCAACGTGTCCGGATGCAGACTTCCCGCCGAGGCGCTCAAGTAAGAGCACCGTCACGCGTGTTCACACCGAGCTCGCCGTTTCCACACGCGTGTTGACAGTTTTCATGCGCTTGCTGATGTGATCTCAGGGCACTGCTGCTGGGACTGGGCTGCAACCCCAATCTGAGCGACGTGTCTCTGGACCTGAGCGGCTGTGAGGTACCGGCTCAGGCGCGGCGTTCATTTGACTTCACCTCCTCCGAGCGGCACCGCCGTCGTGTCACAACGATGCGAACGAGCAAAACTATACGAAAAGGCAATAGAACGACACACGGCGGCCGGTGCCGCGCACGCCATCTGGAGCGCTGCGCCGTTCCTATTCGGCTCGTCGAAAAGGTCAAAAACATTTCAGTAAAGTACCGCCACATCCTGCTCACCAGAGATGCAGATTACTAAACGGACAAATGTGTGCACATTGCGACAGGCTTGTTTTGCAATCAAACTTGGCTTGAACAACTTTTGCTCGGACTAAGCAATCAGGGAACAGAAAAATGCCAACACTGCGGCACTGTGAGGACGAATTTGAAAGCAACATGTTACAACACGTTGCCTGTGAATATTCTCATTCATCCAGGTCCTTTCGTCGTCAGGGCGTTGAATCGATTGCAACTGGACTGTTCCGTTTGTCTTGGAAGACGCTTCGCCTCTCGGCCGCGCAGGCTTCGTCGGTTCGCGCGACAAGCCTTATTTAGGATGCAGTGGCCAGTGTTCGTGCGGAAGACTCAACGTCGAGGCAGCTTCCTTTTGGGGCCGTTAAGCCGCCTGGCCCGGATCCCATTGTCAGTCCGCCGGAGTCTTTGGGTGGAAACTCCCTCATTGATATTCCACTCAGTTGTAAAGCTACAACACATTTGCAACATGTTCATAACATGCTAGCAACACATTAGCAACATTTTAGCGACACGTTAACAGCACTTGAGAAAAATGCTGACATCGTCGACGGCCAGTGTACTGGCCCCGTGAGGACGAATTTTAAATGTGAAGGAAAAAGCCCCCTTGCTGGTAGCGATAAAGTTTCATGTGTCAGTACCAGTGATTGTGATGGCCGTGGGGAGATTACATTGGTATGGCAACACATAAGACGCTGAAATCTGATTGGACAGAAAATCAATTGACTTGGCAACACACAGAGGCTGAAATCTGATGAGACAGAAAAATCTAACAGGCACACCAACTGTGAGAGCAGAGCAGTCAAGTGAAGCCCGTTGACTGCTGGGAATAAATCAATACAATTTCATAGAACAAATCATACAATTTTGCTTGTGGACGTAGCTGAGTGCTTGCGATAGCGTTCTGCGTCCGGCGGACGACGCAACGCTGGCTGCGACCACCCGCCACCAGGTACTAGCGTACCGGTCACGTGACCCACTCTCTCTCCTTTCAGCTGCGCTCGGCGGGCTCTCAGATCCTGGAGGGCTGCATCGCAGAGATCCCCAACATCTCCAGTTTGGACATCTCCGACAACGGTGCCGACATATCTCATCCCCGGACAGTCATTGTTGCCAGGCAACCAGTGCTTCCCCTAGCTACAACCCCAATTCCAATGAAGTTGGGACATTGTGTTAAACATCAATAAAAACAGAATACAATGATTTGCAAATCGTGTTCAACCTATATTTCATTGAATACACTACAAAGAAAATAGATTTGCAACACGTTCCCAAAAGGCTGGGACAGGCTCGTGTGTACCACTGTGTTACGTCACCTTTTCTTTGAACAACATTCAACAAACGTTTGGGATCTGAGGACACGAATTGTTGAAGCTTTGTAGGTGGAATTCTTTCCCATTCTTGCTCGATGTACAGCTTCAGCCGTTCATTTTCAATGGGAGGCAGGTCTGGACTGCAGGCAGGCCATTCTACTCCCCGCACTCTTTTACTACGAAGCCACGCTGTTATAGCACGTACAGAATGTGGTTTGGCATTGTCTTGCTGAAATAAGCAGGGGCGTCTGTGAAAAAGACGTCGCTTGGATGGCAGCATATGTTTCTCCAAAACCTTGTATGTACCTTTCAGCATGAATGGTGCCTTCACAGATGTGTACGTTACCCATGCCATTGGCACTAACACAGCCCCATACCACCACAGATGCTGGCTTTTGAACTTTGCGTCCATAACAATCCGGATGGTTCTTTTCCTCTTTGGCCAGGAGGACACAACGTCCACAATTTCCAAAAACAATTTGAAATGCGGACTCGTCGGACCACAGAAGACTTTTCCACTTTGCATCAGTCCATCTTAGATGAGCTCGGGCCCAGAGAAGCCGGCGGCGTTTCTGGGTGTTGTTGATAAATGGCTTTTGGTTTGCATAGTAGAGTTTGAAGTTGCACTTACGGATGTAGCGCCGAACTGTATTTACTGACATTGGTTTTCTGAAGTGTTCCTGAGCCCATGCGGCGATGTCCTTTACACATCGATGTCGGTTTTGGATGCAGTGCCGCCTGAGGGATCGAAGGTGACGGGCATTCAATGTGGGTTTTTGGCCTTGCCGCTTACATGCAGTGATTTCACCAGATTCTCTGAACCTTTTGATGATGATATCCCGAAATTCTTTGTATTTGTACGTCGAGGAACATTGTCCTTAAACTGTTGGACTATTTTCTCACCCACTTGTTCACAAAGAGGTGAACCTCGCCCCACCTTTGCTTGTGAATGACTGAGCAATTCTTTTCTCCCCAATCGCGGCACCCACCTGTTCCCAATGAGCCTGTTCACCTGCGGGATGTTCCAAACACGTGTTTGATGAGCAGTCCTCAACTTTCTCGCTCTTTTTTGCCACCTGTCCCAGCTTTTTCGGAACGTGTTGCAGCTATAAAATTCTAAATTAATGATTATCTGCTAAAAACAACCAAGTTTATCAGTTTGAACATTAAATGTCTTGTCTTTGTCGTGCATTCAATTAAATATAGGTCGAACATGATTTGGAAATCATTGTATTCTGTTTTTATTTATGTTTAACACAACATCCCAACTTCATTGGAATTGGGGTTGTACATTTTGTATCCGAATTATATGAATTAATCCAAAAAATAATCAACAGATTAACCCATGCATCCCTTCTCTGAAGCGCTAATCCGCACAAGGGTCACACGATTCGAATTACGAGACAAATTCCTTGTGTGTTTGTCTGATTCTGATTCATAGTTGCTGATTCGATTCAAGGACGATATCGGTGCATTGCGAACTATCCATCCATCCAACCATTTTCCGTACCGAGTTCATTGGAATTGGGGTTGTATTTTGCTAAACTAGATGAACACGGGCAGCACCGGAACTGAGTGGTTAGAGCATTTACCTCACACTTCTGGGCTTCGGGATTCAAATTTAGGCTCCAGCCTTCCTGTGTGGTGTTTGCCGCAGCACCTGGAGTCAAGCCTCACCATACAAGGACAGACTTTTTTTGCAGGTACTCCGGCAAACTCTTATGTTAGCTTCATTCAAGTCACCCGATATAGGTTCCGGTTCACTCTAACGAGGACGAGCCGTAAATACTTCAATATGGCCCAGTCTTGAAATCAAATGTGGTGATTAAGCCGAGTGAGTCCGGCTGAGCTCGTCATAAAGTCTTCATGGCTATGTGTTCTTGTCTCTTGTCAGGTCTGGACGGGGACCTGAGCACCCTGCTGGTATGGCTGGCCAAGAACCGCTCGTTTCGCCACCTTTCATTGGGCAGAAACTTCCAGAATATCAAGTCCAAGTGAGTCAACTGCACCGTGTCAGCGTATCGGCTTGTCTCTTTTCCACTCATTCTTCCTTGTTCCTGTAAGGAACGTGGCTCCGGTCCTGGACGACCTGGTCCGTATGATTCAAGAGGAGGAGTCAGTGAGTGAAACGAGACCGACATTTTTATATTTCTTGTGTTCAGACAAATGTGGGGCTTTTTTGGGGTCAAGAGAAGTTCTCTTACCTGACTAACAGTTTCGGATGACACCCTCGTCAGAGACACGATGAACGCTACAGATCTAACTAGACCTGCTTGTTGTTGGCTTGCGCCACCTAGCCGCTGACCTCGCTGTCGCTGGCTGACTCCAAGCTGAAGGGTGACCTGGCCATCGTCCTCAACGCCCTGGGAAGCAATACCTCGCTCACAAAGCTGGACATCAGAGGGAACGCCATGGGCGACATGGGCGCCAAAATGCTGGCCAAGGCCCTGCAGATCAACACCAAGCTCAGGTGAGCCTCGCACTCTTCTGTCAGTCTTCTACCCGTCTTCACATTTTGCCATTCACGTGTTTATTGTCGCCTTTTGGAGGACGCTTTTCTGGGACAGGAACAATGTCAGCCCCCAGGGTCTAGAGGAAGTGGCGTCCGCGTTGGAGAAGTGAGTATCCCCTTCCTGGGATGAAAGATTGTGGTCGAGGTGGTGATGATAAAGGAGGACCATGCTGATAAAAGCCAGGACTTCAGATGAAGCTCTGCAGTGCTTGTGAGATGTCCAGTCACTAGGTAGCTCTGGTTTTGCCCGTCAGATCAGCTTATTTGAGCAACTTCCTATCCCGAATTTGGTCCTAACTGCTTCCATGTAAAGGGTTAATGTCTCAACATAACGTACCAAGCCGAAAGTCGGTCAATGTTTGGCCAACGTTCGGCCGACGCAGCGTCGGGCCGGTAAAAGCGACGGCGGAAAACACCGCAGCAGCTTGACCTCGACGTCAACTACTATGTACCTTCTACACGTGAGAGACGTAATACCCCTCCATACTACCGGAGGCGGTAGTCACCGTTCCTCACTCCAAAAAAAAGGTAACCGGAACGTCCGCTCTACAAACACCGGATATCGTAACCCGAAACAACGCATATCGGCATAATTTTCACTCACGCTACCACAGACACAGACGCAGGATGTCTGTTAAGAAGTTGCATGTACATTAAGTGACGAATGAGCAAATCCTGTGCACGCCTTCTTTGGATGCCTTCTTCTTCACACTTGGTTTGCTTTTGTCACTTCCGTTTCTGGTCTCTTGCACGGATTCGCTAGCTCAGTGGTTCACAACCAGTGTGCTGTGGCCAGAGTAGCCAAATATCGTACTCAAGTAAGAGTACTGTTACTTTCGAAATATAAACAAATATGTACTATTATTATACGACTAATATATTTAGAGTAAGAAAGTACTCGGTGGAAAAAACTACTCGAGTAACTTGTAAGGTTTTGTTTGTTTTTAAATCAGAGCATGAACATCAAGTACAATAATAAAAAATAAAAAAAATCATATATGGGAGTTGACTCACACCTGCCACCATTTCAATTTTTAACTGCCTAAAAACCACACACACTTGCTTTAGTCACTTAAATGACTTGATGAAGAAGCTGTTTGCTGACCAGACTGAGTGATTGTGTGTGCGACACCATAGGACAGGGCTAATGTTGCCATATCCACTGCCAAAACAATAACAGAAACATCTGCAACTTACCGCAAGGTGTTTTCTCAATCCGAATCATCTTTATTTGCCAAGTATGTCCAAAAAACACACAAGGAATTTGTCTCCGGTAGTTGGAGCCGCTCTAGTACGACAACAGACGGTCAATTGACAGAGAACACTTTGGAGACACGGGATGCGGAGGGTCCGAGAGGATTTTGCACGCTCTTGTCTTAGTTCTGGCAGCGTGCGAGTCCTCCAGGGTGGGTAGGGGGGTACCGACAATCTTTTCAGCAGTTTTGATTATCCGTTGCAGTCGAAGTTTGTTCTAGTTTTGTAGCAGCACCAAACCAGACTGTGATGGAAGAACACAGGACCGATTCGATGACCGCTGTGTAGAACCGGCTCAGCGGCTCCCGTGGCAGGCCGTGCTTTGTCCGACGCCGCAGGAAGTACACCCTCTCTGCTGGGCCTTTTTGAGGACGGAGTTGATGTTGATCGCACACTTCAGGTCCTGAGAGACCGTAATTCCCAGGAACTAGAAGAATGGCTAAATAAAAGTAGTGAACGGCGTGTCGATCATTGTAACGGAGTAAAAGTATTGATCCTTCTTCACATAAATACTCAAGTAAAAGTAAAAAGTATGGTGCATTTGATGTACTCTGACAAGTACAGTTTATCGAAAATGTTACTTGAGTAAATGTAACGGAGTAAATGTAGCGCGTTACTACCTACCCACCTCTGGTTGTGGCACATTAAGTGTGCCGTGAGGTGAGAGCTCTTCAGGTGTACCGCAAAATGATAAAATTTCACTTCATGAGTTAGAAATTTACATTATTCCATATATACGTATTTACATTTATTTGATCACATATAATGTATATATGTGACAAACAGAACAAATAAATGCTCTTCTATTAGAAGGCAGAAACATACATTACCGTGGAACGGGCCAGACCGTGAAAAGTCAAAATCAACGGACAATTGGTGTCCATTATTGATTTAAAAAAAAATAAAAGTTTGGGGAGGGTTGTTTTTTTTAACCTAACAAATTCTAGAATAAGCGGGGATAAACCACCAATACGCGTTTTCGAGGTTTGGTTCCCCCCAGAAACAGAGAAAACAATAAGAAAAATGAAAAAAAAAAATTGGGAGGGAAAAAAATTTAAAAACATTGGAAAAAAATCTGAGAAATTGGAAGAAAATGGGGAGAGAAGAGAGGAGAGAGAAGAAAAAAAAAAAAAAAAAAAAAACACGGAGTAGGTGAATCTGCGGGTGCCGAACCGTGAGTGTGCGGGGGGTCCGCTGTACTTGTGTAGCCACATTTTGTAAAATTTTTGTTTTGTGGTGTGCCGTGAAATATTTCAAAAGGTCAAATAGACATGTGCCTTGGCTCAATAGAGGTTGGAAAACACTGCACTAGCTAACAGCCAATCAGAGTGATCAACTGCCACCGACGGTCAGTATGTTGAATCGGGCGAAAACTGCCCGCCGACGGCCAACAGATTGCTCATTCGTGTGCCACACAACCGACTGCTGACGTCAGCTTGGTACGTTGAGACCTTTACGGTTCTTTCCCCTTGAAAGCAGTCATAATATTTTTTTTTCTACTTGCACCAGACAGCAGCACCATCCGGTCGGCTTGAAAAATATGGAGTAGTTTTGCGTCCCGCAGAGGGAGCCCCCCAGAAGTGCCTCGAGAATGCAACACGCCTAACTCAAATTTCCTGCGCTTCACAAACCTTAAAGTGTTCACATGTGTGTGCCAGGTTTAATGGCCCTTGTTTTTGGTCATCAGCTACACATGTCAGCAGCCTGGACCTTGGCAAAGGCAGAGCTGGAATCACAGTCAACAGAAAACACTTTTGTTGTGTGTGACCGGCATCATTTGATTGGATGACAACGCTCATGTGCGATTTCTTCTAATCAGGAATTTCACCATGCGCTTCATGCCAGTTCCCATCATGGACGCCGCCCAGGCACTCAAGACCAACTCGGAAAAGACAGAAGACGCGCTCCTGAAGGTCAGTTCCTAACTGGTTCTCAAACCTTTTGGTTCCTTTGAAACCACTGCGACCATTTATGTGGTGCCTTTGCATGCAGATGGAGCACTTCCTGCTGAGGAACCACGAGACTCGGAAGTACCTCCAGGAGCAGGCGTACCGGCTGCAGCAGGGCATCGTCACCAGCACCACGCAGCAGGCAGGCGGGCGCTTCCGCAACTGGCCTGACTCGGACTGGATTCTTCCTGACTCTCTGCTCCTTTGTGCAGCTGATGGACACCATGTGTGTGAAGGTTCAGGATCACCTGAACTCGCTCATGTACTCCCAGAACTACACAGTCCAGGATGATATGAAGATGGCAGAAAACCTGATGACAGACGCGAGGAACTCCAAGACTGTAAGTGAACTTGAGCTATGACATCGCACTGGTTCTGAATTGACCTTTTAAACTTGCTCCTTCCCTCTCTGGGCCTTCCAGCTGCTCCCCAACCTCTACCACCTGGGGGGCGACGGTCTACGTGTGGCCATTCAGGACAAACTGGAGTCCGTGGCCGGGGAGGTCGCGGCTGTGATGGATGAGCAGCTGGAGGTAGTAACATATTGAAAGTTTATCTCCACACACACAACTTTGTGTCAGAGGTGATTCAACTAGGACTGAGTTGCGTAATGTGTATGCAAGACAAAAGTAAGTCCAAAGACTTAAAGCTTTTCACGTTGCACTGAGCAGAGCGCAGCACGCCGTCGACACAGTCAGAAGTGCTTTTACCTTTTTCCCCCACGTTTCATAGTTAGAAGTGAAAGATCACATCATCTTCCATTTTCAAGTTACAGTGGCAAAACTAAAGCAAGTCGAGTCAAATCATGACTTGAGTCAAGTCGTACATTCTTGCTCAGTCGCACATTAATGAGCCACTTTGCACTTAGTGCGAGCATGTGGCGACCACACGAGCACTTGCATTAGTTGTTGACACCTGTTCTCGTCCCCGCAGACAATGCTTGCGTCCATGTTGGAAGCGGCGTCTGGTTTATGTCCTCATGTGATGAAGATGAGCGGCCTTGTGCCAGATCTGCTGCGGGCGGGCGCGGTGAAGATGAGCGTCCCTCGCAGTTTCATCACCAAGACGCTCCTGGAGCAGACGGGCGTGGACATCCTCAACAAGATCAGGTCACAACGGACAGATCCACCGCTCATTGGTGTCCCCACTTCCCAATTGACTCGAATTGCCACGCGAGTCTCGTCCCCCTAATCAGCTTCTTAATTTTGGTCTTTCTCCCCAGTGAGCTGAAACTCAGCGTGGCGTCCTTGATCTCCGATCGTATCGTGGACCAGATCCTGGACTCTTTGTCCACGTGGCGCCACACGCTGGTCAGTAGGTATTTTTTTCTCTTTCCCCGTCCCCTGCCATCCTCCATTTGTCCGTCCTCCATCTGTCCTGTTCTCGATCCGTCCTGTCCTCCCTCGCTCTCATTTTCCATCTATCATGGCCTTCATCTGTTCTGTCCTCCCTCGCTTCCAACCTCCATCTGTGCTTTCCGTCCCGTCCTGCTTCCATCTGCAGGCCGACCACGTGACCAGGCAGGGCCAACCTGCGCTACGTCCGGAATCTCAGACGGAAACAGAAGTTCTGGACGAGACGGTCATTCATCCGGGGGATCGTGATGGGGAAAGCCGAGTGGATGCTTCTGTGGTAGGAATTCCTCCTCCTCCTTGTGAGTCAGTTCACTAAGTTGTAAATGTCCTTCATGAAGTGCTTTTACTTACAGATGACGGCCAAGTCCAAGCGGAAGAGCATTCTGGTGCGGATGCTGCGACCAGTCTCGGTGGCTTTTGGTAAGTCGTGGGGGTGTGGTACCTTGTTCTTTGTGTCTCAAGGGAAAACTTCTGATGTTTGTCTCAGAGATGGAGTTTGACCTGGACAAAGCTCTTCAGGAGGTGCCAGTCCATGAGGTGGACCCGCCGCCCTCATGCCTGCCGGACCTTGTGCAGCCAGCTTTCCCGCCTCTGGTGTCACCGCCTCCCCTGCGGCATTACACTAAAGTGCGGCCCAAAGCCAGGAGACGGAACAAACCCAGCAGAGTCACAGTAGGTTGCTGGGAACACAAAATGTAGACATGCCTCCACTTTTACACCTTCTACGAGTGCAGCGTCTGCAGTCATGCAGACTTTGTATCGGTCTCTCGTGATCAAGAAGGAGCTGAGCCGAAAGGTGAAGCTCTCGATTTTCCGGTTGATCTACGTTCCTACCCGCACCTATGGTCACGATCTGTGGTTCGTGACCGAAAGAACAAGAGAGCCCAGACACACCGCGGGGTGTCTGGGCTCTCCCTTAGAGATAGGGTGAGAAGGGAGGGGCTCAGAGTCGAGCGGCTGCTCCTCCTCATCGAGAAGAGCCAGATGGGGTGACTTGGATATCTATTTAGGATGCCTCCCTGGTGAGGTGTTCCAGGCACGTCCTACCGGGAGGAGGCCCCAGGGACGACCCAGGACATGCTGGAGAGACTATGTCTCCCGGCTGGCCTGGGAATGCCTCGGGATGTCCTCGGAAGAGCTGGCCGAAGTGGTTCGGGTGAGGGAAGTCTGGGCTTCCCTGCTTAAAAGCTGCTGCCCCCACAACCCAAAAGTTACTTTTACCTACTCTCTTCCAGCGTGAGGCACCGGTGGGGTTGGAGCATCAGGCCATGATAGGAAAGGTGGACGAGGGCATGGATGAGTTCTTCTCCAAGAAAGTCCTGAAAGTCAGCTTGAAGTGAGGGCCTTGCCCAGCCGTTTCCTTTGAGTTAAAGAGATGTGAGCTAATCACATGGCTTCTTGTCCATGCAGACGCCCCGCCGCACAAGCAACGCCGTCAAACACGCACGAGTTGGCCGACAAGAAGCGGGACTCCAGGAGGAGCGGCTTCTTCAACCTCATCAAAGTTCGGACATCCCGCTCGGAGAAGAGCCAGGGGGGAACCCAAGAGTCCGCAACCGTCGGGCCACCCAGGCCCGCGTTCCCCGACCTCACGCAGTCGCCCATATCCCCTGCCCTCGCGCCGCCTACACCCTCTGTCGGCAAGGTCACTGAGGAGTCCCCGCCCGCATCCCCGTCTTCGACACCCCAGCGGTCCCCGAGGTCGCCGCCCCAGAACAACGACGGTTCTGACACGAACGTGTCGGCGCCTTCCGCCGGAGCGGCTGAGGAGAAGGACAGCCCCGTGGTTCCGAGGCATGTGGGCATTCCCGTCATGGGCGCCGACCTTCTGGCGGAGATGAAGGCACGGCAGGAGAAAATGGCCGCTCAAAAGGTGAGAAGAAAACAAGGAAAGCAACAATTGTAGGAAGGTAAGTAAGTACGTAAGTACTGTAAGTCAGTAGGTAGATACGTACTGTAAGTAAGTAAGAACTGGAAGTAGACAAGTACTTGAAGTAAGTAGTGAGGCAAGTGTTATTTCTCTACTCCTAAGACAGTCAACTCAACCTGCTGCACATGATTAAGACGCAGAATGACTAACATTTCAAAAAAACTAAACAAATAAATAATCAAGTCTCCCTGGTCGGCACGGTGACGACTGGTTAGAGCGTATGCCTCACAGTTGTGAGGACCGGGGTTCAATCCCCGGCCCCGCCTGTGTGGAGTTTGCATGTCCTCTCCGTGCCTGCGTGGCTTTTCTCCGGGCACTCCGCTTTCCTCCCACATCCCAAAAACATGCATGCCAGGTTGATTGAAGACTCGAAATTGCCCGTAGGTGTGAATGTGAGTCCCAATGGTTCTTTGTTTGTACGTGCCCTGCGATGGGCTGGCAACCGGTTCAGGGTGTACCCCGCCTCCTGCCCGATGACAGCTGGGATAGGCTGCCGGCACGCCCGCGACCCGCGTGAGGAGTAGCGGCTGGCTCAGAAAATGGATGGATGGATGGATGGATTCTCTCTTTCATGTTGGCGCCATGATTCATGTCAATCCACTTGGTGCAACAGCTCTCCAAGGTGTGTGAGCGCTCCTATTTAACTGCTGACTAATTAGCAGATTCAAGCCGACGTCGGTGTTTGCTTTAGAATTGAAAATTACAAGCTGATTCCACGCTTTTTGCCTCAGAATCGAGCAATTCCATATTCCATACCCCGCCTCCTGCCCGATGATAGCTGAGACATATGTTTTCCAAACCAACTTTTTTTCTAGTATTTAGGATGTAATATTGGCTCTATGGTACCCGAGTAAACGTGTGAAATATGATTTCAAATCGTCCACGCATTCCTGAGTTCCAGACAGTTTTCTGCAGAGAGGCCCGAAATCAGGTCATTCGAATTTCTCCAACTTATCTATTTCACGAGCGAAGATCTCCTCCTTCCCTTTCATCTCCCGAGCCAGCGTGCTCCCACAAGTGGGTCTTCCACACGGAGGCAACCAATCACAGGAAAGGGGGCAGTCTTAGCCAAATATGTACAAAGCAAATACAAAACTGGGTCAAACAGAAGTAACTGTCTGAGGGGCCTTTTCTGGACACTCGTATGACAAAACCAAGGTGTTGTTTGAAATCAAATTGACACTTTCATACAAAGTCCAGGTTAGACAGTCACATAATATAAATTAAGCAGATATACACTGCTAGTAAATATGTGTAAACAACAAGAAAATATTTTTTAAAAAGACAACATTGAAACTATTTTTCTTCTCTCATCTAGTCGGATTCTTTGGAGAACGATGACCACATGGGTAAGTCCACGCGAATGCTCACCAGGTCAAAACTGACATTTTAGTAATTGATCCTGAAGTTCAGATGGATTTTTGTTTAACGCCATCAGACATAAATACTGATTGCTAACTAACGTCATCGCCACTAAATTCACTAAAAATACGTCTGTAGTGATTCGGGAGAAAGGAATGAGTGAATGATTCTGAATGCATTTTCTAATTCCCAAATGACTATTTAGGGATTTCTATACAGTGGACTATATAGTTGTGAATGTACAGTACGTCATCTCCTTACAGCCAATCAAACGGTCCCTCCCAATGCAGACACAGGCCAGCCTAGACCAGTCTGCCCAGTCCCTTGGGCCCCAGCACCGCCGTTGTGCTGTGTAACCGGAGGCCAAAAGATGTCGATGATGGTGTTTGTTGTGTATGTTACGATGTAATCATAACACGCAACGATGCTAACACGTAGCGTTTTCTGTCAGGCAACTCGACGACGGGGGCTGTCAAAGCTCGCCTGAGGAGGTCGCCGTCTGAACACGAGCCGAAGCAAAGTCAGGAACGCAAAGTGATCAACGCCAATGGTCAGTCACAATGAACAACAGACTAATACATACATACAAACTACTAGTACCAGTACTGCTACAGTAATACTATGAACAATTTTACTATTATAACTACTTGTACAGTAATACTATGAATACTGCGACGATTGTGACACTTCGACTACTACTAAAGTTATACTACAAACACTCCTACTACTACTATCACTACCGCAGTAATATTCTGGCCCCTAACACTACTAATATGCAACTGCCACATGAGTGACAGTGGGAGCAGTGTTGTACTACTTGGTGTATCTGTCGTACTGAGGTACACTGTCGGTTCCCATCAGCATGCGTCTCTTGCGGTGTTCCGGCGACGTCGCCGCGGAGACGCTGGTCCTCCCTCAAGACGTCGCCGTCACGCCGGAGTCCGGATGGGCGCCGGCGAGCCAAGTCCCTACCCGCCTGCGGCCCGACGCCGCCCGCTCCGTAACGGCGCGGAGGAGTTGTTATCGACACCTGACCCAGTGTACAGTTCACTTTATAATTTGCATACAGATACAAATAAATCTGTTTGCCAGTTTGGTTCAATTGTTCTGCGACAGAAGTAGAGGACACATTTGATCTCTTTACAAGATCATTTAAAAAGCAATAAAACAAGAAGAACAAGAAAGAAGACTAAACTGTAAAAACAAAGCAAAAACAGAAAAAAAGGCAACGTGCGTTTTCTGGAGTGACAAAATCAATTTGTGTCATCCGCAGGACAAATGTATGATGTTTGCAATCACCTTTCAAAAGGTGATTGCTTTTTTTTAATTTGATTTTTTTAATAGCTTAAAAAAAAAGTTGCTAGGCTAGCATGAAAGTAGCTAAATGTAGCGCCATAGATACAAACACTTCCACCAGCTCACCGACGTGGCGGCCACGGCGGGGAAGTCGACGTTCCCATCAAACGCAAAGCATTGATGTTGAAATTAAGTCGCAACTTGCTCATTTCTCAAACAATTTTCATGAGGTTTACCATTTTGCGTGTGCTATGAACACATACGACTATTAAATACCTGCGAAAGGTTACTTCCGGTTCCCTTGTCGTAATTGTACACACCGACGACTTGGACCGTCGCCATGGGCACGCAGTTCAAAAGTGGCGAGGCGTGGCGAGGCGCGGCGGGGCGTGGCGACCCATCCCCGTCTATGGTAGCGACAGGACTTTTCCCGTCCGTTGCTCTCGACGGCGCCTCTTTATTGGCTACCGGAAGTAGAGTTTCGTTGACGCGGAAGTGTCCGGAACCTCATCCATAGCTGGCGGGCACGCATGCGCGTCTTCGTGTTGGACGCTCCGGACCGAAGCCTCGTTTTCCTCCGCCATGTGCGCCGCGTTGCAGCTGCTGCGCGCGTCTATTCGCGAGCGGATGAGCGCCGCGGTGGAAGATTTCCTGGTGCGGGTGCAACGCCAACAAGAGCAAAAGGAGGAAGCGGCCTCGGCGGCCCGACTTGCGTTGCTGCGAGCTCTGCTCAGCGAGCGTCTGGCGGCGGCCGCGGACGAGATCGCGATGCTGGTGGAAGGCGTCGTGGGCGACCCCTTGGCCAGGGTGGGCCACCGGAAGCCCCAACAACAACAACAAGGAGAAGCAGAAGAAGACGACGACGACGAGGCGGAGGCAGGCAGGTTTTGCCCCTTCCGCTCGTCACACACACACACGCGCGCGCGCTGAAAGAAATCACAGATTTAGGACGGGGGATTCGCAATCGGTGACAAATAGACAAACAATGAACTGATCGCCTCAAACGAGTTCCATTTGCAAAATGTCTCACGAATTGGAGACTTTTCTGAGGAATTTTGGCAGTGTGGCAGTTGTTGGAATGGGGGAAAATAGTTCCCTGAATGAGATGGACATTTGGAATTTGGAACGGAAAATAACGGGAACGGGGTTTTCCCTTGAATGTCTCATTCGTGTAAACAATTTTTTTTTAGGATTACCTAAAAAAAGGTACCAAAGGATTTTGTACTCGTAATGCGTTCGCAATAATTCCCTAACCACTACAAAGGGGTTTTCTATAGTGGACTCTCGGGGGACAAACAGGCCCAGCCTCCCCAGAGACCTGCATCGCAGATCCAGAAGGATCGGGGTTCAAGTACATCCGAGTGACACTATGGCCTGCACAGGGGTCTAAAATGAGAAGAGATTATTTTGGTCACGTTACTTACTTACTTCACACACACTGCACATGTTTATGACTCACACTGTACATACTTGGCATATTGGCCACACTGTATGGAAAGTTCTTTTTATTTAAAAAAAAAAAAAAAATCCGATTCACTGATTAATCGGGGGGAAAATCGACAGATTAATCGATTATCCTCCATCAGTTGTGGCCCTAATGACATCATAGTAATGTCTATATTGTAATAATAATGTCAATTTGTACTTGCTGTCTTTCAGGAGACGTCAAGCAGGTGGCGCTGGCTCAAGAAGAGCACGATGAGCCTGCACACATCAAAGAGGAGGAAGCGGAGAAACAAGACCCCACCGCTTTTTCCGTCAACAGAGAAGCCGACCGCGACGAGGACGACACGGAAAAAGAAGAGCAAGCGGAGTCTCCGCCGCGTCTCCAGGAAAGGTCGCGGGCGGCGGCCGGCGATCAATCGGCCTGCTCCGAGTGCGGCAAAATCTTCCTGAACGCCTTCCGTCTGAAGCGGCACCGGAAGACGCACTCTGCGGAGAAACCCTACGTGTGCTCCGTGTGCGGCAAGCGCTCGCGGCAGAAGGGCGACCTCGTCAAGCACATGCGCACGCACACGGGCGAGAAACCGTTCGTGTGCGCGGTGTGCGGCAGCGGCTTCATCCACAGCCAAGCCCTGGCGCAGCACGCCCGCACGCACACGCACGAGCGACCCTTCGCCTGCTCCGTGTGCGGCGAGACCTTCGCCCGCAGCGACTACCTAAAGACGCACACGCGGCGGCACACGGGCGAGAAGCCCTTCGCCTGCGCCTTCTGCGGCCGCCGCTTCCGCCAACGCGTCAACATGACGTCGCACGTGCGCGTGCACACGGGACTCAAGCCCTACTCGTGCTCCGTGTGCGACAAAACCTTCTCGGTCAAGGGCAACGTGCGCATACACATGCGCACGCACACCGGAGAGAAACCCTTCAACTGCGCCGTATGTCGCAAGGGCTTCACGCAGAAGGTCAATCTGCTGAGCCACAAGTGTGGCGGCGGGGGGGCGGCGTTGCCGGCAGCGGCGTCTCCATAGCATTGAGCTGCATGAATAAATGCATCTTGAGGAACAAAGTGCAAAATGATGGTAGCAAATGTTATAAGGACTCTCAACAATGTGGATGCTCGGTTAGGGTTGGATTAAAGAACACAGCAGGGCCCCCCTACGCGGCCTCCAGACAGGCCATACTTTTGCCACGCCTGCCTGCCTTTCTTCTTCAAGTGAATGTACGTGACGCGTCTTATTCTTCTTAGTAGTTGGCAGCCAACAAGCTGCGAGAAGCTTCTTCTGTAATAGGTGCCCTTTTTTTTCTTCTGCTGTGAAATTTCCCCCCCTTTCTTGTTCTTGTGTCTGTCAAAGATGAATAAAAGCTTTGAATGGAAAAATTATCCGACTTACTGGCAGAGAATTTGATGGGTGAAGACTGCCTTGTCAGGAGGTCACAAGTCGGATTGTGACGTTCCCCAAGGCTCAATTTGAGGTCCAATACTTTTAAACTTGGACATGGTGCAGGAGACAGGGATTCAGTTTTCACAGCTATGCTGACGATACTCCACTCAACATTTCTGTTTCTCCCGTTGACCACGGCCCAACTGACGAACTTGTTAATTTCACTTTCTAAATTTAGAAGTACTGGATGGCAAAGAATAAATATCCTACAGCTCAACCGGGACAAAACTGTTTTTTTAAAGACTCCATCAGACATTTGAGTTAGATCAATAAAGTACTGATTGATTGATGTCTTAACATCATCCCCACAAAGTTCACCAAAAATCCTGTGATGGTGATTCAGGAGTAGGGAATGAGTGCCGAATTCCCGAGTGTTTGGAATCGGTCACTCGTTCCCGACTGCCGAATCACTACAAAGGGATTTTACGTAGAGGAGTATGGAGTTGACTTTCGGGCTAAAACGATTAATCCAATACTTTCAAATCACAACATCAGCGTTTTTATATAGCGGACAATATAGAGTACTCAGTCTAATGACAAATGGTCATATAACACGAGTTGGGCTCCATTAATGACGTCGCTGCTGTTGCATAATTCCAACATTGCATAACAGTCTACTGTTTCTTTTACCAAATGAATCCAATTAAAGCACTTTTTGTCCATCCATGTTGTAATGTGATGCCCCCCTGAAGATAGTTTTGCACCACAAATCATGCAGTGCCAGATGGGCGCCGGCCTAAGGCGGGGACCTCGGCGATCCGATCCCCGGCTACAGAAGCTGGCTGTAGGGACGTGGAACGTCACCTCTCTGGCGGGGAAGGAGCCCGAGCTGGTGTGGGGGGACGGGTCCTGACTTGTTTGTGCCTATGCACCAAACACCAGTTCAGAGTGCCCACCCTTTTTGGAGTCCTCGGAGGGGGTGCTGGAGAGCGCTCCCGCTGGGGACTCCATCGTTCTGCTGGGGGACTTCAATGCTCACGTGGGCAATGACAGACCTGGAAGGGCGTGATTGGGAGGAACGGCCCCCCCGATCAGAACCCGAGCGGTGTTCTGTTACTGGACTTCTGTGCTCAACACGGATTGTCCATCACGAACACCATGATCAAGCATAAGCGTGTCCATACATGCACTTGGCACCAGGACACCGTAGGTCGCAGTTCGACGATCGCTTTGCGGTCGTGTCATCGGACTTGCGGCCGCATGTCTCGGACACTCGGGTGAAGAGAGGGGCGGAGCTGTCAACCGATCACCACCCGGTGGTGAGTCGGCTCCGACGGTGGGGGAAGACGCCGGTCCGACGTGGCAGGTACCCGAACGTATTGTGAGGGTCTGCTGGGAACGTCTGGCAGCATCCCCGTCAGAAGGAGTTTCAACTCCCACCTCCGACCGAACTTTGCTCTTGTTCCGGAGGAGGCGGGGGACATAGAGTCCGAGTGGACCGTGTTCCGCGCCTCCATTGCCGAGGCGGCCGACCGGAGCTATGGCTGTAAGGTGGTCGCTGCCTGTCGTGGCGGCAATCCCCGAACCCAGCGGTGAGTGATGCCGTCAAGCTGTAGGAGGAGTCCTATCGGGCCTTTTTGGCCTGTGGGACTCCTGAGGCAGCTGATGGGTACCGGCTGGCCAAGCGGAATGCAGCTTTGGTGGTCACTGAAGCAAAAACTCGGGCATGGGAGGAGTTCGCTGAGGCCACGGAGAAAGACTTCCGGACGCCTTCCAGGAAATTCTGGTCCGCCATCCGCCGTCTCAGGAGCGGGAAGCAGTGCGCCATCAACACTGTGTATAGTCGGGATGGGGCGCTGGTGACCTCAACTCAGGATGTTGTGAGTCGGTGGGGAGAATACTTCGAAGACCTCCTCAATTCCTCTATTCAGGGGTGCGGGAGAGGAGGGTCCGTCGGGAAGTTGAATCTCAGATTCAGGAGGAGCAATGTGGTTTTCGACCTGGGCGTGGAACAGTGGACCAGCTCTACACCCTCGGCAGGGTCCTCGACGGTGCATGGGAGTTCGCCCAACCAGTCTACATGTGTTTTGTGGACTTGGAGAAGGCGTTCGACCGTGTCCCTCGGGTAGTCCTGTGGGGGGTGCTTCGGGAGTATGGGGTACCGAACCCCCTGATACGGGCTGTTCGGTCCCCGTACGACCCGAGTCAGAGTTTGGTCCGCATATCCGGCAGTAAGTCGGACTCGTTCCCGGTGAGGGTTGGACTCCTCCAAGGCTGCCCTTTGTCACCGATTCTCTTCATAACTTTTATGGACAGAATTTCGAGGCGCAGCCTAGGCGTAGACGGGGTCCGGTTTGGTGGCCTCAGTATTGCATCTCTGCTTTTTGCAGATGATGTGGTTCTGCTGGCTTCATCAAGCCGTGACCTCCAACTCTCACTGGAGCAGTTCGCAGCCGAGTGTGAAGCGGCCGGGATGAGAAACGGCACCTCCGAATCTGAGACCGTGGTCCTCAGTCGGAAAAGGGCGGCGTGCCCTCTCCGGGTCGGGGATGAGATCCTGCCCCAAGTGGAGGAGTTCAAGTATCTTGGGGTCTTGTCCACAAGTGAGGGAAGAACGGAACTGTAGATCGACAGGCGGATCGGTGCAGCGTCCGCAGCGATGCGGACTTTGTATCGATCCGTTGTGGTGAAGAAGGAGCTAAGCTGAAAGGCGAAGCTCTCGATTTACCGGTCGATCTATGTTCCTCCCCTCACCTATGACCGAAAGAACAAGATCCGGATACAAGCGGCCAAAATGAGTTTCCTCCGCAGGGTGTCCGGGCTCTCCCTTAGCGATAGCGTGAGAAGAGAGTAGAGCCGCTGCTCCTCCACATCGAGAGGAGCCAGATGAGGCGGCCGGGGCATCTGATTCGGACGTCCCACCGGGAGGAGACCCCGGGGACGACCCAGGACACACTGGAGAGACTACGTTTTTCGGCTGGCCTGGACGCCTCGGGATCCCCCCGGAAGAGCTGGATGAAGTGGCTGGCGTCCCTGCTAAAGCTACTGCCCCCGCGACACGACCTCAGATAAGTGGTAGAAGATGGATGGATGGATTTTGCAAGGATAATTATTAAATTCATAACAACTGCTTGTTTCAATTTGTTTAATCATTACTGGTGAAACCCCCCAAAATGTGTCCTCATATAATATTCAATATTTGTATCTAAATGATCAATATAATAAAATTATGACTATAATATCATTCGTCTGCGGTGCGGCCGACGCAACCTGGAGCTGAACACGCTCAAGACTGCAGAGATGATCGTGGACTTCAGGAGGCATCCTTCGCCACAGCTGCCCAGCTGCCTTGTGTCAACCGTCGAGACCCTCAAGTTCCTGGCGATTACGGTCTCTCAGGACCCGAAGTGGGTGAACAACTTCAACTCCGTCCTCAAAAAGGCCCAGCGGAGGATGTACTTCCTGCGGCTTCTGAGGAAGGACGGCCTGCCACGGGAGCTGCTGAGGCGGTTCTACACGGCGGTCATCGAATCGGTCCTGCGTTCTCCCATCACAGTCTGGTTTGGTGGTGCTACAAAAAAGGACAAACTCCGACTGCAACGGACAATCAAAACTGCTGAAAAGATTGCCGGTACCCCCCTACCCACCCTTGAGGACTCGCACGCCGCCAGAACTAAGACAAGAGCGTGCAAAATCCTCTCTGACCTTCCGCATCCCGGTCACCGGCTCTTCCGGCTCCTTCCCTCAGGTCGGCGCTACCGATCGATGCAAACTAGAACTAGCAGACATTCCAACAGCTTCTTCCCTCCTGCCATCAACTTCTTCAACAGCAAACCGACAATTCCTTTGCAACATGCTGCCAATTTCTTTTTTGTCTTGAGTTTGTTGTCGCATTTCTGTGGGGCCAATGATATTTTACTCGTGCACTCACTGTCGTCGTCTCGCCACGCTGCACTATTTGCATATCTCTTGTTGACCGATACTGGCCAATCATGCCAGAGTAGCATCCGCTCCATTTGCACACTGACAGAGTATCTGCAACATTTGCACAATCGACATTGTCCCCGATGATCGCGCTACTCGTCACTTTAAACCGCATCCACTCCTTGAAGTCTCGGCGCCCTTTGCACAATGCTCATCGCACCGGACTATTGCTATATTAGTCATTCGAACTGGACTCTGCATCTTTTGCACGATTGTCAAAAAAACCCCAAAAATTCTAGCGGCATTACCAGATAACTAGCAACCTTTTATTGCTCAGTGACTGTTTTTCTCAACGTCTTTATGTCTCAGAAGTGTTCTCTGTCAATTGACTGTTTGTTGTCGTACGAGGCCGGCTCCAACTCCCGGAGACAAATTCCTTGTTTTCAGGACATACTTGGCAAATAAAGAGGATTCTGATTCTCCTCTGTTAATATCTTCGCTCCTCGATGGAATTTGTTGTCGGAGGAGCTAGCATGCAAAGAGAGGAGCGGGACCTAGGAAGTTGCAAATATAGAAATGAGACGAGCTCAATAAATAGTCGACAAGGAGGGACTTCCGCCAAAGCCATCGTTCGTTCACACATTGACCACGAGGTGTCGCAAATGTATCAGTTTAGCAAGCAGACGCTTCCCGTCACCACTGCAAATCTTTCGAACGCCGTCAACAAGCTTAAAGCTTTCTACTTTGATGTCAATAGCTAGATAGCAGCGGTTGTTACAATGAAACATAACAATAATAATAATAATAGAGCAAGTAGTGGAGTTGTTGTTAGAAACAGGGTTAATTTAACATTTTGCCCTTGTAGTACGCCCTCCAGCGCACTACGGGGCGTAATGCGCCCTGTAAGCCATTAATCTTCTCCTGCTGCAGTGTCGGCGAAGAAGAAGGTTGAGCAGTAGAAGCACATTTTGTACAAGTTGGTTGCCCAAAGCAGATTTTCAAAACCAAATATTATTAAGAAGAGATGCAGCGGCAGAGCGAGGACGAAGGTCGGTCGAGAAAGTCGCCAGTCGCGCACTAACGTTAGCAACAAGCTAACTACCGCCAAACTAGCGCGGGCATCGCGACACGTTTTGGGTCAATTAGGAGACAAAACAGTCGTACTTTAATCACAATAATAACAATGAATCTAATTGGCTATCTGGTGCTCGTAACAAAATGTGGACTTAATGCGGGAAAGTCGTTTTAGTTATGTTTCGCCTTGTGTGAGATTCTATTTAGGTACAATTTTTACTTAACTTTTATGTGCTATAAATTTGAGTTGTGTCATTATTTATGAACAGTTTTTCATTTTCCTATATTTAAGTGTATTGTCCTATGTTCAAATAATACTAGATAGTACTAAATATGCTTTTTAAGACTAAAACCTCAGTCTCGTTTTTGATGAATACAGTTTTGAAGGAAGGCCAAGTATGCTGCTGTATTTGAATGTTGGCCATCATGTTGTCAAAAGTCTTATCAAACTTTTGACACCAAGCAGCACCACGAAAAAGTCTTAGCCCTCTAAGTACCATCATGCTGACTAACATTCTAATACAACATCGTCGTAGGCCTTAATGTTCATCAAAAACACACCGGAGGTGTTCGTTCCTAAAAAGTGTATTTCATAGTATTGTAAGCCGCTGTAACATTATGGCGTTTCAAGATTAACACTTTGCTTCAATATAGGGAAAAAGTGACTTCAATGATCCAATTCAACAGTACGTGCTATACACACAATGTCCATGGACATAGAAACGGCACATACAAGTTCAATAAAAATTGGACCGAAATGAAAGTTTAAAAACAAACTTTTTTTTTTTTTTTTTATTAAACCCAATGTTGAGGGAAAATAGACATACGTGTCAAGAAAGAAAAGTACATCTTACGAGTTGAAAGCTTTTTTTTTTTTTTTTTTTTATAAATCTCTTGAGAACAATTGCTATATTTTATGCAGATATGTTTTTCAAAATTAAATAAGGGAAAAATAATAATTTTGTGAGACGGAAGTTATTTTTTTCTTAATTTTGGGAAAAATACCCATATACAGTCCCCTCCAAAATTGTTATTCCTTTGTTTTTGTTGTATTCTGAAGACATTTGGCTTTCAGATCAAAAGATGAATATGAGACAAAAGTTCAGAATTCCAGCTTTTATTTCACGGTATTTACATCGAGATGACAGAGCACCTTTTGTTTGAAGCCACCCACTTTTCAAGTGAGCAATAGTATCGGAACATTTGACTGATGGGTGTTTCTAGTTGCTCAGGTGTTGCCTTTTAGATTGATTGCTTAAACATTAGATAGTGCTTTTTTTTGGCTTTGGGTTTCACCTGTGCAAACTGCATTTGCTCTTAAGCAAACATGAAGACCACAGAGCTGTCTGTGGGATAAAAGCAAACCATTTTGAAGCTGGGAGAAGAGGGAAAATCAATCAGACCTATTGCACAAACATTGGGTGTAGCCAATACAAGAATTTGGAATGTCCTGAAAAAGAGAGGAACCGCTAGTGCACTGAGCAACAGACATCGAACCGGTCGGCCAAGGGTATCCACAGCAGTTGATGACAGAAACATTGTGAGAGCTGCGAAGAAACGCCCAAAGACAACCGTCTGTGACATGACTGCCAACCTTCACAGGGCAGGGGTGAAAGTATCACAATAGACTGTTGGAAGAAGACTTTGAGAGAAGAAATATAAAGGCCATACCACAAGATGCAAAGCACTCATCAGCAAAAACAATCGGAAGGCCAGATCGGATTTTGCAAAGAAGTACAGAGATGAGCCACAACATTTTGGGAACAAAGTTATATGGACCGATGAGACCAAGATGAACCTCCAACAAAGTGATGAAAAGGCCAAAGCATGGAGAGAAAAAGGATCTGCTGATGATCCAAAACACACAAGCTCATCTGTGAAGCTTGGTGGAGGTCACGTCATGGCTTGGGCTTGAATGGCTGCTTGTGAAACGGGCTCACTAGTCTTTATTGCTGATGTAACTCGTGATGGGAGCAGCAGAATGAATTCTGAAGTCTACAAAACCGTTTCGTCTGGCAGTTTACAGAAAAAATGCATCCAAGCTAATCGGGAGAAGCTTCATCGTGTAACAAGACAATGACCCAAAACACACTCCCAACACAACAAAGGACTTCATCGGGGGGAAAACGTGGAAGGTCTTAGACTGGCCGAGTCATTCACCGGACCATAACCCAATTGAGCATGCATTGTACCTCCTGAGGACGAGACTGAATTGAGAAAATCCCAGAAACAAACAAGAACTGAAAGAGGCTGCGGTAAAGGCCTGGAAAAGCATTTCAAATGAAGAATGCAACAGTCTGGTCAAGTCAATGGGTCGCTGGCTTGATGCAGTTGTTGCAAGCAAGGGTCATGCCAGCAAATCTTTCACGTTAGTCACTTTAAAAGTTCATTGAATCATGTCTGTTCCAATACCTTTGCTCACTTGAAAAGTGGGTGGCTTCAAACAAAAGGTTCTCCGTCCTGAGTTGCTTAACACGTCAAGAAGTGAAATACCATGAAATAAAAGCTGGAATCCTGAACTTTTGTCTCGTATTCATCTTTTGATCTGAAACCCGAATGTCTTCAGTACACAACAAAAACAAAGGAATTGACCTTGCCGTTCCTGTCTTTTTTTTTTAATGACAAAAAAGTTATGGTGCGTTAAAAGTTCGTTTTACTAGAAAAAAAAGTTGTCTTTTTTTAAGGGGGAAACATGTCATCATCTCACGAGAATTAAAGTCATACTTTGTACAACACTTTGACAATCACTGCTCGTATTTATTCGTCGAAAAATGTGACGCGGAACTGCTTTGGTGTTGCAGTTTTGCCGTCGGACGTCCGGAAAGTGATCGTGGGTGAAGACGAGCCGGGCCGCATCAAAGAAGAAGAGGAGCAGGAGGAGGCGGACCGAGGCGAGAGCGTCGATGCTCGGGACGAGCACCGTGGCGGCGAGCGCGTCGACGTTCGCGACCGGGACGACGTAGAGCGCCGCCCACGACTGCCGTCTGCTTACGGCGCAGCGCGAGCCAAGGATGCGTCCACCGCCTGCTCCCAGTGCGGAAAGAGCTTCTATTCCAAGTCCAACCTGAATCTGCACAAGAAGATCCACACGGGCGAGAAGCCCTTCAGCTGCTCGCTGTGCGGCAAGAGATTCTCGCGCAAAGAGAACATGAGCCGCCACGTGAGCACGCACAGCGGCCTGAAGCCGTTCCGTTGCGCCGCGTGCGGCTCGGCCTTCACGCAGCACGACAGCCTGGTGCGCCACGCCGCCACGCACCAGCGAGCCAAATCCTTCGTGTGCGCCGTGTGCGCCAAGGCCTTCCACGACCGCTACCACCTGAGCCGCCACATGGAGGTGCACAGCGCAGTAAAACCCTTCGGCTGCCCGCTGTGCGTCAGAACCTTCCGGCAGCGCTCGGCCGTGGATGCGCACCTGCGCACGCACACGGGGGAAAAACCCTTCCGCTGCTCCAGCTGCGACGCGGCCTTCACGCGCCACCAGGCTCTGCTGCAGCACGCCAAGAAGCACTCGGGCGTCAAGCCCTTCGCCTGCCCGGCCTGCTGGCGCCGCTTCACACTGCGCCACACGCTGGAGCAGCACGTTAGGACGCACACGCGTGACAAATCCTTCCGCTGCGCCCTGTGCACCAAGAGCTTCTCGCGCAAGGGCGGCCTGACCACGCACATGGTCACCCACACGGGCGCGAAGCCCTTCAGCTGCATCGTTTGCCACTCCACCTTCTCCTGGAGCTCTCAGCTCAAAAGACACAAGTGTGCTGTTGCCGCCTGCGTGCCAGGACGCTTAACGCGTGCGTCGTGCAAACACTGGGACTGCGTAGGGGAATCGCGCCGCTACACTGGCCCATGTACTCGAGTCAGTTGGCAATTTTGTAGTGACTTCACATTGAATAGCGCCCTAATGTATTCCATAATTGTGTATAGGTGAACAACAATGGTCATGAGAAAATAATGATAAGAATCTCTTAATGCATCGCACCAAACCAGAAAAAGGATTTCTATTGTTTGATTTTGGGCGGGGGTCATATTTGTAAGGTGTGGTGCCAAAATCTCTTGAAAGAGCTGCAAAGTGAATTCAAAGATTTGTTGGGAAATGCCTTCAACGTGTTTGAAGATAATTGCTAAAAGCGTGCAAAGGACAGTATGCTGCGACCACAGCGGTACGCACAGTGTGCGTCACTGCGTGACGTGGCCAAGCTGATGATCTGCAAGTTGCAAAACCTTTTGAGTCACGCAGGTGAAAAATGGGGCTCATGTGGCCAGAGAGGAATAAGAGGAAAATGGACCATCATGTACCCAAACAGAGGAGTGTTTTGGTGAAGGAAATATTAGTTTTGTCTCGAGGTTTCTTCATTTTAGTTTGAACAAATTGACATTTCCAAACAATGTCTTATGTCAGCTGGTCTCAGCTCATAAATAAATACACAGCCATCAACCTAATGTTTTGTCACAAAATGCTAAAATACTTGCTGCTTAAGATGTACAGAGGCTGTTCATGGTTTATAAAAAAAGAAAAAGCCTTACCTTTTATGCGAAATTAAGAACTAAAAACTGATTATATAAAAAAAAGGAAACCTATTACTCATATGGTGTTAAGTGAAAGGTCTTATTTTTTCTTTTGTATTCCAAATTGTTCTTTAACCAAGCAAAAATATAGTTTACCCAAATAATTGATAGAATTTCCAGGATGATGCTCGGGTACTAAAATATTCATTAGATGCTGCCGCCCTACATTCAACTCCCCCATTATATTGTTGTATTTTGATTGGTTCATAAAATCTTTGCTTTGGGTCCCTGTGCGATTAAGCTACAAACAATTGCTCCTCAAATGAAGAAATTATTAGCAAAACTGCTCCTCAAATGTTGGACTGATCAAGTCTGATTCTCAATCAACCTCAATTCTAACACCAGAGCGGAAGCTTAAAAACTCCACTGTGACACAGTCAAACTGTTCCGGCATGAAAGGGATACAAATGTTCCATTCTGCTTGACCTAACAGCCGAACAGCACTAAAAAAAAAAACTGCTGCTCAAAGAAAACCAAAATATTTTGAGGCTTGCCGCTGTATACAAAAAAGGTTTTGTGGTTGATTGTGGCATTCCTCGTAGCTCAATTTTAGATCCACTTTAATTTGTACACGCTGCCACTTTTTGGAGTCATCATGAGACAGGAAATCAGTTGAGTATAAACGCAAAAATATAAATGAAGTATTCATTGATAACTAACATCATCCCCACTAATATACTTATTAGGGAGGAGGGAATGATGAATGATTTTGAACGCAGTGAATCGTTCACTCATTCCCTGCTCCCCAATCACGACGACAGAATTTTTGGAAACCATCTCGGTCCACTTCGCAAAAATCCCTATGAGGAAATGATTCCAACACAACCAGGAAGTGACAACCACAGAACATTTACTTTCTCCTCCAATCCTGGTGAAATGAAATATGATGTCAAAAACATTCTCACGAGATGGTGGGTTGAAGTTTTTTTTCTTGTCCACTTCAGACGAAGAAGCGCATACTCGGCACAGCGCCGTCAGAAGTTGGGCTTGTGCTTCTTCACCTCCACCATGAGGTGATGCAGGTTGATGAGGTCGGATCGGGCCGGCAGGCTGCGGAACGTCGGCTGGCTGAGGATCTTGTGGAAGCCGTGGTAGTATTGGATCAATTGGGTGAGGGCGCCCTGTAACGGCGGCGAGAGCGAGGAGGCGGGACAAGGGTGTGAAACCTTGGGGGGTGGTGCTTTTGATTTCCCCCCCTCTCGTTTTGAGGCCATGAATTCGGCGTGTTCAGCGGATGAGCGGTACGACGAGAGCGCTCGCCACCCTCACCTGGATGATTCCGGTTCCGTTCTTGAAGTTGGTGAAGGACCTCATGACGTCCTGGCTCATGGCCTCCACAGACTGCTTCCACGTGCCCGAGAAGCCTCGAACCAGCTGGCAGATACGAGCTGAATGGACGCACGCACACGCATCAGGGACCGCGCCACGTGCGGAGGTGGCAAAAGTACTCACGCACTGTACGCTAGTACAGGTACATACAAAAACTGGGGAAAGTACAAGTATTGATTCAACAACGTGCGTATTTTTTCCAAGTTGTGTCGTAATCAAAAGTGACGAGCTGATTTTAACGACGTAAGGAGTAGCAAGTACACATAAAAGGGCCATCTGAAAAATACTCGAGTATTCAACTACAGACACCAGAAAAATATTTTAGGTTGTGCTCATAAATTTGGCAGCTTTTGTAAGGTATATGTACTTTTTTTTTTTCCTTCCCCAAAAACAGTGATCAGGCAAACATTTTTGGGGGGTTTATTGTTAATGGGATTCAAGTTCATCTGTAAGGCATTTCACAATAGCACAATCATTAAACAAACAATGTTCCGTCATATTTTCCTCAAAATTGGCAGCACTATACAGTAATCCCTCGCTTATCGCGGGGGTCACGATCCAGACCACCCCCACTCTAGACAAAATCTGTGACCTAGCAAGTATTTATGGTATTATTCATTTATAAGTGTCAAAGATACACTTCATCGCCAACAAACAATATGGTATATGCATTGGGGTGCAGACTGCTAGCTATTATTTTTATCCACATGGGGTCGCCATCCACGCATTCTACGCTACACAAACCATGACTATGAACGCGCGGAGGCCTTTAAAAGGGATTCTAACTTGTTCAATCGGCCTGCGTTCAGTGATGACGACAGTGGAGACCAATGGCAAGTTGGCTAAGGCCTGGTACACACAAGGACTTTTCACATCTTTTTCAGATCAGATTTTTTATTTGTGACAGACCCCAGACATAAAAAGAAAAAAATCAGGTCATATAACGTGTGGTGTGCTCCGACAATATCAACACAGAACGCCTCGCTTAACCCTAACCCACACATCAGACCTCAGGACAATCTTATAGGATCATCTTAGAAATCAAGATTGTCTGGCATTTGACGTGCTTGGTCAGAAAGGTGCAAAACTGGCACAAAAACAGGTCGATTGTCTTCGTGTGCTTAACAATATACTTGCGTTTACTGAATTTTGTTACTGTTTGTTCAATAAAGGGAGTGAAAGAGCACCAGCGGCTGTTTCTATCCTAACCACCTGTTATGGAATACGATGGATTCTAACATGCGGTGGTAGGCTATATTCAATTTGCTAACGATGTTAGCAAATTGAATAGCAGCACTCTGCACGCGTGAGCCGCTCCTCACCTTCGTCGTTCTTCAGCCGCTCCAGCTGCCCTCTTTCCATCAGCGCCTCGGCCTCCTTCACAAAGGAGATCATTCCCCCGAAGGGCGGCGACAGGAGCTCCTCAATAAACTCCTACAGGTCAGTCGTGCGACAGAGAGCATTTCAGCATAAACGCGCACAGGTGGTGGTGGCCTTCTGCAATGCCGAAGCACTCGCCTGCGTCCTGGCCAGCAGAAGCTGCTGGAAGCCTTCCACCTCCTTGCTGTCATCCGCTGCCCTCTCCTGGACAAAGCCGGCATCAACTTCCTGTTGTGCAGTGTGTGAGGGGGGTGCGTGGGTGTGCGCTTACCATGAGCACTCCGAGCATCATGTCGTAGTTGTTGATGAGGAAGACGAGCTGCTCTCTTCTGGAGGGGAACTCCGCCGCCATCTTCAGCACAAAGTTCTCCACCTCCACCTGGAAGGTCATGTGTGACATCGTCACGGCCCACTGCGGTCGCAACCCTCGCCGGCGTGTGCGCGGGTGCGTTACCTGCAGCTGAGCCAGCAGAGCGTTGGTCCTCTCGTTGGGGAAGGTCTGGTTGATACTGACGATGGCCGACGAGAACTCCGCGTAACGGCGTGTGATCTGGAACACGCGTGCACACACACACACACACACACATACACAACACGGAAACGGCGGTGGGCAAAGTATGGCCCATAGGCCACACGTGGTCTGGTCCGTTCTTGAATGCGCACCGCTGAGCATTTACATTGCGGGCAACATCATAGTTGTGCTTTTACCGTTCTAACTGACAATCGTAAATGTATAATCACTTCATCATATTATTATTTATACTGTACACAACTGCCCCTGCATTTCATGGTTAATATACATTTCTAACAACAATCAGAAGTGACAACAAATATAAATTTGTGTGTGTGTGTGAAGGAATTTGTTGAACATAAACACTTAACATCAAAAGAAAGTGGCGAAAAATATATATTTGATTTTCTGACAAACAGAAAAGAACAAACCCATTTAGCTCGGAAAACAAAGTAGACACCATTTGTTTTTGGTGGGCCACAAAAAAATTGCTGCATTAATTGGGCAGGTTTTTTTTTTGGGGGGGGGGGTGAATTGGTTAATGAAATTGTATTTTGTATATCAGATTTTTTTTCATCCATATTAAATAATTGGCTAATGGATTGATTGAAAAATACTACTTAAAAATAGTAGTAAAATAGCATGTATTGAATATTTGTCTGACAAATGGCAATTAGCTTAATTATAAACAATGAGATAAAAGAGGGGGATTCATTAATATTGTATTGTAAAATGAACTATCATGCACACATACCCGTTTGAAGTATCACTTTTCACCTGACCAACAACATGTCTGTTATAAGACGCCAACGCGGCCCTTGAGCATCAAAGTTTGCGTAGAATCTGGTGCGTGTGCGTGCGCGACATACGTAGTGCGGCCTCGTGTCCAGCACTCCCAGCTTCCGCGGGTCCGTGTTCCTGATGCTGTGGATGTTCATCTCCAGGATGAGCTCAAAGCGCGGCCACAGCATCTCCAGCACAGCCTCCCAGTACCTGACGCGCACGCGCACACATGCAGCAGCTTTCAGGGCCCAGCCAACATACGAGAACGAACCGACAAACGAGCACACGAGCACGCCCGCCCGCCCGCCCGCCCGCACTCACTTGTCCAGAGCCGGAATGTTCCTCTTAGCGGCAATGGCTCGGAAGCGGAGGATGATGTGGATGCACAGGAAGACCGCGATGCCGTCGTAGCAGTCCGACACGTACGTGGACATGCTCTTCTACACGTACACATACGCACGCACAATCCAACATGAGGTCACCGTAATAATGGACGTTCATTCTCGTCAGTGGCAAAAGCCTTCTCGAATGAGCCCTCATGGAGGTGCAACACTTAATCAACAACTATTTTGATCTTCGATTTCATCATTCTGAGTTATGCTTGAACTTAAAAGTTGTCCAAATGCTCCGATTTCGTCTCTCTCGTGGCCAGCGCTGAAAAGGCGCGGTGGCCGTCAGAGGAAATGCGTCGAACGTTGACTTCTTGATGAGCACGAGATCGGCAAAAAGAAATCGTGAGTGAAATCTGGAGTTTACTATCGCTTTAAATTCCTTATTAAGAGCCAACCTTCAATTTTGTAAATTCCTGGTTTATTCCCATAAATTCTTATTCATTCCCATAGAACGATTCCAATTTTTAAAATTCCCGGACTTTTGCTTCCCTACGAGGCATTCACTGAAACTAAACTTGCGGTGAAGGAAATGTGGGGGGGAAAAAACTATTTTTTGGGGGGGTGTGCCTAATAATTGCAGGCCTATCTCAAGATTGTCATGTTGGGGTAAATGACTTAAATCGATTGCTAATTGTCAACTTAAACTTTTTTTTTTGTCTGAACGGTAAGCCATTCTACTCGCCTCGTGAGTTTGCATCTTTCATACTCGCCGGTGTCTACATTCCTCCTCAACCGAACACGAATGCCGCACTGCTAATGCTTCCGATTTGAACTGGTTTAGAAGCACAAACCAAATGAAAATGCTCCATAAACACCTCAATCGGAATAAACAGGCCAAATCGAATGGAATTTCATTCAGTTTCACAGGGGTGGATTGCTTTTGCCAAAGGATCAGAAGTACAGTGGGGACGGAAAGTTTTCAGACCCCCTTAAATTTTTCGCTCTTTATTATATTGAAGCCATTTGCTAAAATCATTGAAGTTCATTTTTTTTCCCTCATTAACGGACACACAGCATTTTATTTATTGACAGAAAAAAAGGGAATTGTTGAAATGTTTGCAGCTTTATTAAAAAAGAAAAACTGAAATATCACACAGCCATAAGTATTCAGACCCTTGGCTCAGTATTTAGTAGACTCACCCTTTTGAGCTCATACAGCCATGAGTCTTTGGGGAATGAGGCAACAAGTTTTTCACACCTGGATTTGGGGATCCTCCGCCATTCCTCCTGGCAGATCCTCTCCAGCTCTGTCAGGTTGGATGCTGAATGTTGGTGGGCAGCCATTTTCAGGTCTCTCCGGAGATGCTCCATTGGGTTTAAGTCAGGGCTCTGGCTGGGCCATTCAAGAACAGTCACGGAGTTGTTCTGAAGCCACTCCTTCGTTATTTTAGCTGTGCGCTTAGGGTCATTGTCTTTTTGGAAGGGGAACCTTCGGCCTCGTCTGAGGTCCTGAGCACTGTGGAGAAGGTTTTCGTCCAGGATATCTCTGTACTTGGCCGCATTCGTCTTTCCTCCGATTGCAATCGGCTGTCCTGTCCCTGCAGCTGAAAAACACCCCCACGGCATGATGCCGCCATCACCGTGCTTCACTGTTGGGACTGTATTGGACAGGTGATGAGCAGTGCCTCGTTTTCTCCACGCATACCACTTAGAATTAAGACCTAAAAGTTCTATCTTGGTCTCATCAAACCGGAGAATCTTATTTCTCACCATCTTGGAGTACTTCAGGTGTTTTTTTTTTTTTTTTTTAGCAAACTCCATGCGGGCTTTCATGTGTCTTCCGTCAGGCCACTCTGCCATCAAGCCCCGACTGGTGGAGGGCTGCAGTGATGGTTGACTTTCTAGAACTTTCCCCCATCTCCCGACTGCATCTCTGGAGCTCGGCCACAGTGATCTTTGGGTTCTTCTTTACATCTCTCACCAAGGCTCTTCTCCCCCCGTTTGCTCAGTTCGGCCGGACGGCCAGCTCTAGGAAGGCTTCTGGTCGTCCCAAACGGCTTCCCTTTCAGGATTACGGAGGCCACTGTGCTCTTAGGAACCTGAAGTGCAGCAGAATTTTTTTTGTATCCTTGGCCAGATCTGTGCCTTGCCACAATTCTGTCTCTGAGCTCTTCAGGCAGTTCCTTTTACCTCATGATTCTCATTTACTCTGACATGCACTGTGAGCTGTAAGGTCTTCTGTAGACAGGGGTGTGGCTTTCCTAATCAAGTCCAATCAGTAAAATCAAACACAGCTGGACTCCAATGAAGGTGTGCAACCATCTCAAGGAGGATCAGAAGAAATGGACAGCACCCGAGTTAAATATACGAGTGTCGCAGCAAAGGGTCGGAATACTTATGGCTGTGTGATATCTCAGTTTTTCTTTTTTTTAAAATCGACAAAAATGTCATCAATTTTCTTTTTTTCTGTCAATATGGGTTGCTGTGTGTACATTAATGAGGGAAAAAAAATAACTTAAATGGCTGCAATATAACAAAGAGTGAGAAATTTAAGGGTGTCTGAATACTTTCCGTACCCACAGTAAATCTTCGTTATGTAACCGTGAATCGGAATGTTGTCGGGCTGCGCATGCTCCGTCTTGATGTAAATGTGCTGTGACAAACTGTTGCTTTAATAAGAGCAACTATTGTGCTAAATAGACAACTGACAACAGTTGACCATAGATTTTCAGATTGATTGCAATCAATATGATGAAAAAGTCCAAAATAGATCTAAATCTGTGAAACTAGGGGATGTCCACTTCAAGATTTTACTTGTAAGCTAGGGTGTCCCTCAAGGGTCAATTGTGGGTCCAGTGCTTTTCACGCTTTATATTAACAACTTAGTGCCTCCAGAGAGTAATTGTTATTATCATCTTCATGCTATTAACACTATTTTATATTGCATAGTTGACACTGTTCCAAAGGCAGTAGAAAACTGAAATTGTTGAAGCTGTTTCTGTTCCATCTGTTCTGGACTATGCTGATGTAGTCTACAGACCTGTCTGTTACTACCCTCAGATGTTGAGATTCCGTTTACCATTCAGCACTCAGGTTCATCTCTGGTGCTAGCTTCACTAGTCCTCTCTCTCCATTAGACGTGGAATACACTGGCTATTATGTATCTTCTAAAGCTCTTGTTGGTAAACAGCCCTCTTATATCACAAACACGTTCGATTGGCATGGCAAGCCCGTTGAAATTAGTTGCTTCTTTTAAAAACTCCTTGAGCTTGTTCCAATCTTGGTTCAACTGCTTTTAGTGTTTGTGCTCCTATGTCCTGGAATTCCCTCCAAAGATCAATGAAATTGTCTTCCCTCCCCTCCCTTAACCATTTATAAATCTTTGCTCCTTGTATTTTTAAATTCTTCTTGTAATTGTTTTAGGTAATTTATCTTGCTTTTCTCGTTTTTGAAGGTTTGCTTGTCATCGGAGTAAATGGGGTTGACCTCAGCGGCCCACAAGTTTAAATAAAGGCGATTGATTGATTGAGATCAAGTGGCGACCGCCCACCTATCATTTACAAGCATTCACAATCGGTCTATGACAACACAGGACCAGGTCACGTAGCGCACCAGAAACATGCCGAGCGTCTTTCCCATGATACTGTTGAAAAGGTCCAGTGCGGAGTTCCCCGCCACCATGAAGAAGTCGCACAGGAACAGGAACTCCCTGCAGCCGTTGTCCAGCAGGGCGTAGTGTTGGCTGCGGAACAGCGTCTCGTACGGGTACTGTGGGAGCACAACGTTAGCTTAGCATGCGCCAAACGCCCCCGCCTCCTTTCTTAACACTTTCCTTAAACCTTACATACTGTTCGTTTTCCTTGCACACGTAGTGCCAACTGGATGTTCTTGGCAAGAACTCAATGACTGACAGCAGTTGTCAAAGTACAGTTCCTCATATTGACAGCCTATTTAAAGGGTTTTGACTGATTATTTTAAGACCCACAGAATATCGTGCTCTGTCACAATATAAGCACCAAACTACCAAAATAAAGAAACAAATGATTTGTTTCGACCACTTTCTGTTCTTCAGTAATCCGCAGTAGAACTTGGGTTGGTTTTCTGACCAAAAGGTGGAGAAAGGAGCTTTTTGTGAAAAGAAACATCCATCCATCCATCCATTTTCTGAGCCGCTTCTCCTCACTAGGGTCGCGGGGGTGCTGGAGCCTATCCCAGCTGTCATCGGGCAGGAGGCGGGGTACACCCTGAACTGGTTGCCAGCCAATCGCAGGGCACATAGGAACAAACAACCATTCGCACTCACAGTCATGCCTACGGGCAATTTGGAGTTGTCAATTAACCTACCATGCGTGGTTTTGGGATGTGGGAGGAAACCGGAGTGCCCGGAGAAAACCCACGCAGGCACGGGAAGAACATGCAAACTCCACACAGGCGGGGCCAGGGATTGAATCCGGGTCCTCAGAACTGTGAGGCTGACGCTCTAACCAGTCGGCCACCGTGCCGCCTGAAAAGAAACATGTCAAACAGAACAGTGATTCTGATGCCTTTTTTTTTTTTTTTTTTTTTTTTAAAGGCTTTTGATGGCAAAATTATTTTCCTCTGTAGGGTCTCCCCCTTAGAGGTAGGGTGAGAAGTCCGCTCATCCGGGAGGGGCTCAGAGCCAAGCTCCTCCGCATCGAGAGGAGCCAGATGAGGTAGTTGGAGCATCTGATTAGGACGCCTCCCTGGGGAGGTGTTCCGGGCACGTCCCACCGGAATCCCCCGGGAAGAGAGCTGGACAAAGTGGCTGGCGAGAGGGTGCTTAAGATGCTGCCCCCCGCGACCTGACCTTGGATACACGGATGAAAATTGATGTTTGTATTTTTTTCCCCATGGCAATTATAATGGGCGTCAATTATGTGGGCTCGGGCCCGGTCCCTATCCCCGCGAATAACAATAAGAAACGCGCCGTGAGCGACGCTGACTCACAGCATGGCTTGAGTTGAACGTCTGTTGCTTTTTTACATGGCCTTCGCCATTCGCTCCAATGAGTTAAAAGCCTGTCTGACATTCATAAATGGATGATTGTTTCAGGGAAAAGGGAAGGTGTATTTTTTTGGTATGTTTTACACCTCTTGTTTCTGGATAAAAACCTCAACTGTCTGTCTGCCCCAACCTGAATCACAGAAATATCAGCTCAGGTACATCATGGGCTTATATGCCCCTTCATTTTTTTTTTTTTTTTTTTTTCAAATCATAGTCAAATCATAAAAAGGTTTACTGTGTGGTGAATCCATAGTGGTTTTGCCTGGAACTACAGAAATACAGGAAGTTTTCAAATTCTAGTTTATTGAGATGCACCTAGCAAACACATTTATGGTGTCGACAGTTTCAAGATTCCCAACATTTGCCTTAATTTAACACACACTCGATAATCTAAATCATAGATTTGTTTGACGTGGAACAAAGTCAGTGTACAAAAAAAACTTGTAGCACCTGTATAAAATCATTTTTGAATATTTTCATTTTTGTGTATTTTGGGTCAGCAAAAGCCGTCATATTTACCAGCGAAGGCTATATTTTTATTGCTGTCCAATTTGACCTGTGGACAGTATGTGACGGCTTTAAGAAGAGGAAGCGACGGGTCGTCTCACCCTGCTGTCACCTCTCTGTGCCGTGTGAGGAACCAGAATGGGACCCTCCAGCTCCGGGGGGCTCAGTATGGCGCCCCTCTGGCCCAGAGTGAAGATGGTGTTCCTGCTCTTCAGAGACGGCTTGGAGAAGAAACCTGTGGCGAGGAGTCCAGGGCTTGCGTTGGGAATCACTCACTCATTCACTCAAAAGTCCACAACCTCAAAAACCCGACAGTGAGTAGTAAGTATGTCCAAAAAACACACAAGGAATTTGTCTCCGGTAGTTGGCTCAATAATCTCAATTCAATTAATCTGTTCCAGACACCTACAAATATAAACAAAAAGTGTTCTCACACGATCGGGATTTTTGGGGCCGATCACAGAGTTAAACAAAAAACGAAAACTGATCACTGATTCGATCACAAGATAGAGCAACGTGTCTATTTAAATGATTTGTTCATTTACTGTATATACTTGTGTACGGTATACTGAGTATCTTCAGAAGTATTCTCGAGCATTTTAGACAAAAGGTAAAACAATGACCTCTAGTGGGCATTCAAAGATTAGCCACTGACATAAGTTTTAAGTTTTCAGTCAGGTCAAACCAACATTACAACATGACAGAAATAATGGGTGTTAAATTACTTTATTGTAATTAAATTACTTCGCACACACCGAAACTTTAGAGCATGATTCACCAGAACGCCGGCATGTTGACCTACAACTGTTCGTGCTAGCACTAGATTGCTAGGCTACAGAACGTTTTGTTGCCTGCTTGCGAGCCGTATCGTATTAAAAGTACGTGAACATACCTCAAGCAATCCGTAAATGAACATCATCTCCTGAGCATCGGTGATGACCACCACACATTTTTCCTGATTTTATCCCCCCTGCCCCCCACACACACACACAATAAATTTGCGCGAGCCATTGTTGTTATGTCGCCATGTTAACGAGTGTATCCAGTCGCGTTTGAGTTGACAAGATAAAGCCCAGTGATCGTAAATGACAGGATGTGGAGGTATCGGAAGACAAGATTTTATTGTAGTAGTCTGACATAGTGCAATCGTGAAAGACCAAATTTGTCTTGTAGTCTGATCCATGCATTATGTGTTGTCTGTCTGAGGCACCGCAAAAAAGTCTCACACCGCCGAATGTTTTTTCACCAACAAGATTGAAATAAAACTCTATTGGCTGTCAGACAGTTTCAGTACTACAACCCCAATTCCAATGAAGTTGGGACGTTGTGTTAAACATAAATGAAAAACAAAATACAATGATTTGCAAATCACGTTCAACCTATATTTAATTGAATACACTACAATGACAAGATATTTAATGTTCAAATTGATAAACTTTATTGTTTTTAGCAAATAATCATTAACTTCGAATTTTATGGCGGCAACACGTTCCAAAAAAGATGGGACAGGTGGCAAAACAAGAGTGAGAAAGTTGAGGAATACTCATCGAAAACCTGTTTGGAACATCCCACAGGTGAACAGGCTCATTGGGAACAGGTGGGTGCCATGATTGGGTAGAAAAGGAGCTTCCCTGAATTGCTCAGTCATTCACAAGCAAAGATGGGGCGAGGTTCACCTCTTTGTGAACAAGTGCGTGAGAAAATAGTCGAACAGTTTAAGGACAATGTTCCTCAACATACAATTGCAAGGAATTTCGGGATTCCATCATCTACGGTCCATAATATCATCAAAAGGTTCAGAGAATCTGGAGAAATCACTGCATGTAAGCGGCAAGGCCGTAAACCAACATTGAATGCCCGTGACCTTCGATCCCTCAGGCGGCACAGCATCCAAAACCGACGTCGATGTGTAAAGGATATCGCCGCATGGGCTCAGGAACACTTCAGAAAACCAATGTCAGTAAATACAGTTCGGCGCTACATCCGTAAGTGCAAC
This sequence comes from Phycodurus eques, assembly GCF_024500275.1. NCBI lineage: Eukaryota > Metazoa > Chordata > Actinopteri > Syngnathiformes > Syngnathidae > Phycodurus > Phycodurus eques. The sequence goes on from NC_084544.1 coordinate 354,603, forward strand.
TTCAAACTCTACTATGCAAACCAAAATCCATTTATCAACAACACCCAGAAACGCCGCCGGCTTCTCTGGGCCCGAGCTCATCTAAGATGGACTGATGCAAAGTGGAAAAGTCTTCTGTGGTCCGACGAGTAAGCATTTCAAATTGTTTTTGGAAATTGTGGACGTCGTGTCCTCCTGGCCGAAGAGGAAAAGAACCATCCGGACTGTTATGGACGCAAAGTTCAAAAGCCAGCATCGGTGATGGTATGGGGCTGTGTTAGTGCCAATGGCATGGGTAACGTACACATCTGTGAAGGCACCATTAATGCTGAAAGGTACATACAAGGTTTTGGAGAAACATATGCTGCCATCCAAGCGACGTCTTTTTCACAGACGCCCCTGCTTATTTCAGCAAGACAATGCCAAACCACATTCTGTACATGCTATAACAGCGTGGCTTCGTAGTAAAAGAGTGCGGGGACTAGAATGGCCTGCCTGCAGTCCAGACCTGCCTCCCATTGAAAATGAACGGCTGAAGCTGTACATCGAGCAAGAATGGAAAAGAATTCCACCTACAAAGTGTCAACAATTAGTGTTCTCAGTTCCCAAACGTTGATTGAATGTTGTTCAAAGAAAAGGTGACGTAACACAGTGGTAAACATGAGCCTGTCCCAGCTTTTTTGGAACGTGTTGCAGCCATAAAATTCAAAGTTCATGATTATTTGCTAAAGACAATCAGGTTTATCAGTTTGAACATTAAATATCTTGTCATTGTAGCGTATTCAAATAAATATAGGTTGAACATGATTTGCAAATCATTGTATTCTGTTTTTATTTGTTTAACACAACGTCCCAACTTCATTGGAATTAGGGGTTGTACATCACAAGATACATGACAAGGCTAAAAATAAAATAGCTTTCGGATCGGTACACGACGGCGACGTGGAGTAAATGTCTTTTGCAGAGCCGATCGATCGGCGAATTATGACATTAAAGCCCATCGGCATAAAATGCTAATTATCGGCCGATACCGATCGAGCCGATCAGTTCGGTATAAAAGTCTCGAAACAAATATTACATTTCAAAGGGACTAAACATACAGAAAAAAGTGTGAAATAAATATCAGTGACGAGTGGATAAATGAACATTTTACATTAATTTTACCTTCACCGAAGACTCTTGGTGGCGTATACAGCGAACAGGGGAGAGAAGGGAGCCATTTTTGGATTTTTGACTTGAATTTTATTGTCTCTTGCGTTTTTTTTAACCAAATGGCTATCACTTGGAACTTTCAGTCATATAATGTAAAAAGGCTAACAACAAGCTTTTATTAACAACTCAAGGCAATAACAAGCCTCCCGGTTTGCTCAGCAACACTCTGACAAGTTGGGGTAACATCGGCGGAACATCCTGTCAAAAGTCAGGCCTTTAAAATAAAAGCACACCTCTACAATAACAGTTTCGCCACAGTTTCTTTGGCCCTACGGTGGCTTATTTAGCAGTCACGCTCACTTAGAAAGTGAGGTGAAACAATGTTATTATATGGTGCTTTAATAGGTCTGACTTTTGACAGGATGCTGCCCGAGTGTTGCAGAGCACACCAGGAGAGTTATTGCTTTGAGTTGTGAATAAAAGTTTGCATCGTGGAATTTGCCTTGCCGTCTGCTCAACCCTTTGAACTTCGGAAATATTTCGAATGAATGCACGATGATTCCGGGAGATGCACGGCTGAGTCACACTTTTTTTTTTTTTTTTTTACAAAAAACAAGTGGACGTACAAAAAAAACGGGGAACATTTTGGATGAAAAAAAAAACGAATCATAAAAAAAGAAGGGCATAAGAAAAACGAGTTTTGACTGCATAGTGATGAAGCAGGAGAGAATGAATGACTGAAAAAGTGGCCAGTGACGAGACGTTCTTATTTTAGCTGAGTTTTTCGTGAACTGTATCATCCACTGTAGCGGCAGTTCACTTGTCATGCTGCACCTTAGATAATGAAGCAGTTTTTCTTTTTGCAGCCACACCCGCTCACAAAAACACTTCAGACATTTCCTCTCCTCTTTTTATGCACTTAATTAGCCATTAAAGTCTCTCTCACACACACACACACACTCGAGGCGTTTCCTTCTCTTCAATTAAAAAGCTATGATTAAACACACGCACACACGCAAGCACACACACACAGGTGATACCTTTCTTGGCAGTGTCTTCGACCCCCATTAGATCGTCCTTGTCAGCGACTTCCTCGTACTACGCACACACACACACACACACACACACAAACACAGCCTCGTTAATTCCCGGTGTGATGAAGACTATGATCCGCACGGGTGATTCTCCAATCTTTGTCCTATAATTATCAGTTTTAACTTAATAGGTCTGAAAATGACTATTTACGACATACAGTGGGTACGGAAAGTATTCAGACCCCCTTCAATTTTTCACTCTTTATTATATTGCAGCCATTTGCTAAAATCGTTGAAGTTAATTTGTTTTCCTCATTAACGTACACACAGCACCGTATAGTGACAGAAAAAAAACGGAATTGTTGAAATTTTTGCAGATTTATTAAAAAAGAAAAACTGAAATATCACACAGCCATAAGTATTCAGACCCTTGGCTCAGTATTTAGGAGACGCACCCTTTTGAGCTCACGCAGCCATGAGTCTTTTGGGAATGATGCAACAAGTTTTTCACACCTGGATTTGGGGATGCTCTGCCATTCCTCCTTGCAGATCCTCTCCAGTTCTGTCACGTGAGGATGGTGAACGTTGGTGGGAAGCCATTTTCAGGTCTCTCCAGAGATGCTCCATTGGGTTTAAGTCAGGGCTCTGGCTGGGCCATTCAAGAAAAGTCACAGAGTTGTTCTGAAGCCACTCCTTTGTTATTTTAGCTGTGCGCTTAGAGTCATTGTCTTGTTGGAAGGTGAACCTTTGGCCCAGTCTGAGGTCCTGAGCACTCTGAAGAAGGCTTTCGTCCAGGATATCCCTGTACTTGGCTGCGTTCATCTTTCCTTCGATTGGAACCAGTCTCCCTGTCCCTGCAGCTGAAAAACACCCCCACGGCATGATGCCGCCATCACCGTGCTTCGCTGTTGGGACTGCATTGGACAGGTGATGAGCAGTGCCTGGTTTTCTCCACACATACCGGTTAGAATTAAGGCCAAAAGGTTCTAATGGTCTCATCAGAGCAGAGAATCTTATTTCTCACCATCTTGGAGTTCTTCAGGGGTTTTTAGCAAACTCCATGCGGACTTTCATGGGTCTGGCACTGAGGAGAGGCTTCCTTCCGTCGGGCCACTCTGCCATCAAGCCCCGACTGGTGGAGGGATCCAGTGATGGTTGACCTTTCTAGAACTTTCCCCCCCATCTCCCGACTGCATCTCTGGTGCTCAGCCACAGTGATCTTTGGGTTCTTCTTTACATCTCTCACCAAGGCTCTTCTCCTCCGATTGCTCAGTTCGGCCGGACGGCCAGCTCTAGGAAGGCTTCTGGTCGTTCCAAACGGCTTCCATTTCAGGATTATGGAGGCCACTGTGCTCTTAGGAACCTGAAGTGCAGCAGAATTTTTTTTTTGTAACCTTGGCCAGATCAGTGCCTGACCACAATTCAGTCTCTGAGCACGTCAGGCAGTTCCTTTGACCTCATGATTCTCATTTGCTCTGACACGCACTGTGAGCTGTAAGGTTTTAGATGGACAGGTGTGTGGCTTTCCTAATCAAGTCCAGTCAGTATAATCAAACACAGCTGGACTCCAATGAAGGTGTGGAACCATCTCAAGGAGGATCAGAAGAAATGGACAGCACCCGAGTTAAATATACAAGTGTCGCAGCAAAGGGTCGGAATACTTATGGCTGTGTGATATCTCAGTTTTTCTTTTTTAATAAATCTGCAAACATTTCAACACTTCCGTTTTTTTCTGTCAATATGGGGTGCTGTGTGTACATTAATAAGTAAAACAAATAACTTAAATGATTTTAGCAAATGGCTGCAATAATACAAAGAGTGAAACATTTAAGGGGGTCTGAATACTTTCCGTACCCACTGTATATACAGCGGCTGAAATAAGTATTTAACACATCACAATTTTTCTCACAAAATATATTTCCAAAGGTGCTATTGACATGCAAGTTTTACGAGATGTTGGGAATAACCCAAGTAATAAATACATTCAAAGAAAGTAGAACAAATAAGATCAGAAATTGTGTCTAATAATGTGAAATGACACGGGGGGGAAAGTATTGAACACATGAAGAAAGGGAGGTGCAAAAAGGCATGGAAAGCCAAAACAATCCCTCAAATCTATCAATAATCAAACAGCAATCCAACCCCTTGTTGGTGCAAATGAATATCAGCTGGTACAGTCCTAAATGATGGCCTACAAAAAGGTCTCATTGCCAAGGTGCGAGTCAAGATACATCTCATGATGGGTAAGAGCTGAGAGCTGTCTCAAGACCATCGCAAACTAATTGTTGCAAAACATAACGTTTTGGCATTACGTTACAGGCGCATATCTAAGCTTCTGAACGTTCTCGTGTCGTAACGTTCCTGTATGCACGCTCACCACGCAAGACCCCATCGCTGAAAAAAAAAGCATGTCAAACCTCATTTAAAGTTTGCTGAACAACATTTGGACGAGCTAGGTAAATACTGGGAGAATATCGTCTGGTCGGATGAGAGCAAAAGGTAACTGTTTGGATGCCATAATGCACATCACGTTAGGAGGGGAAATGGCACTGCACATCACCCGAAAAACACCATTCCAACAGTCAAGTTCGGAGCTGGGAACATGATGGTGTGGGGCTGCTTTTCAGCAAATGGGACTGGGAAAATTCACATTATTAATGGGAGGATAAATGGGCAAATGAGACATTCTTGACAAAAATCTGCTGCCATCTAGGAGGATGATGAAAATGAAACGAGGGTGGACATTTCAGCAGGATAATGATCCAAAACATACTGCCAAGGAAACTCTCAATTGGTGTCAAAGAAAAAAAATAAAGCTGCTAGAATGGCCCAACCAATCACCTGACTTGAATCCAATCGAAAATCTATGGCAATAACTGAAACTCAAGGTCCATAAAAGATGCCCACGGAACCTTCAAGAGTTGAAGACTGCTTGGGTGGAGGAATGGGCCAAAATCACACCAGAGCAATGCATGCGGCTAGTTTCTCCATACAGGAGGCGTCTTGAAGCTGTCGTTGCAAACAAAGGCTTTTGTACAAAGTATTCAATAAATACCAGTTGGCGTGTTCAATACTTTTTCCCTGTGTCATTTCAAATCATTACACATAACTCCATTTCTGATTAATTTGTTCGACTTTCTTTGTATGTATGGATTACTTGGGTTGTTCCCAACATCTGGGGAAATTAACACCTTTGGAAGTATATTTAGTGAGAAAAATGGTGAAGTGTTAAATACTTATTTCAGCCGCTGTATCTTTTGCTCATGTATCTATGGCAAAGACATATAAACAGCTTGAAGCAAGCGCTCATGGGCTCTTATTTGGAGAAATTTGTGAGTGAGCGAGTCTTCAAAGTGCCGTCATACTATAGTCTGGCATTTCTTGACAGTGAGAGATCAGCGTTCTAAAACTTTGGACCGGTAGCACTACTGGTCCAAAGTTTTAGACTGAAAGTCAAGGACTTCAAGTCCAGTGAATAGCCACACAGTTATGGGAACTTTCTGAAGAATATTTGATTTCCATTTTCGAACAAGTGTGTTCAGCTGTTATATCTTCCCAAGGTGTCAGTGAAAGGTTTCAAATATATTTTGGTTTGTAGATTGACGCCATGCTTTCTTTAGTAACTTGAATAATTTGTTCTGTTCTTTTCATTTCAGAGTGACATGAGCAATTCAACTGCATAGATTTCAATGTTGCCGGCACGGTGGACGACCGGTTAGGACATCTGCCTCACAGTTCTGGGGACTGGGGTTCAAATCCCGGCCCCGCCTGTGTGGAGTTTGCATGTTCTCCCCGTCCCTGGGTGGGTTTTCTCCGGGCACTCCGGTTTCCTCCCACATCCCTAGAAACACGCACGGTAGGTTGATTGAGGACTCTAAATTGCCCGTAGGTGTGAATGTGAGTGCGGATGGTTGTTTGTTTCTGTGTGCCCTGAGATTGGCTGGCGAACATAGCTGGGATAGGCTCCAGCAGCCCGCGACCCCAGTGAGGAGAAGCGCTAAAGAAAATGGATGGATGGATGGATAGATTTCAATCTCCTTTTTGAAACATCATTTTAAAAGCAATTATAATGGGCATCAATTCTACACATATACAGTTTTGCTATTCGCAGTTGGTGCGTTCTCAATCCCCACTATTCTATTATAAAGTGTTTTATTCTAATTTGAGGGCGTTTTTGACCAGATTTTCTTTTGGCGACATCACACCAAAACAGACTCAGATCATTTTGGGGGGAATTTTGTCACATTGCTAAATGTAGTGATTCGGTCGTTGGGAATGATGAACGATTGCCAAGTGAGGATTCCCTAATCACTACAAAGGGACTTTTATGAAATGGACCATATAGTTGATGTGTCATCTTCAAGCAATCTTGTCCCGTCGCTCCTTAATACAACCTTTTGGAAAGCTGCTGCCAGAGTGAATACCCATAACACTGCCCTCGTGATTCCACATGTACAAAACGTACCCCTCTTTCCTGTGACGCTGACGCGGTTCTCCCAGACAGTTCTTGCGTGACACGGCCAACAACGAGGACAACTGTGGATCAGCGGGTCGGATGTTCTCGACCTCGGCGCTGATCCGGGCTTTCGTTGGTCAAATGTCTCCTGTCTTACTTGCTTGGCATTCTCCGCCATTGTTGTGAACTTGTTTACATCACACGGGCTGCTTAGTCTCTGCTTTTTGAGTTCTTCCTGTTGCCATAAACTCAACTACAGCATTTCAGGATCTTCGTGTGGACACACACATTTCTTGAAATGGTTCTGTGTTTTTAAACAGGTACCAGGCTCCTTTTCCATGTGGACATGCCCTAAGAAAGAAACCTAAAATGTAGATGCGCAACAATTAATCGACAACTAACCCATTATCACATTAATCGACAACTATTTTGATAATCGATTAAGTGTTTAGAGACCTTGTCCAAATGCTTGGAATTTCAGCCTTTCAACAGTAAATATTTTCCGATTTCTGTAGTCCTTCATGAAAAATGGATTATCTTTGTGTTTTTCAAAATAAAGATATGTGCAAAAATCTACTTTTACTTTGGAAAACAACAACCAACATTTCTGCCGATTTTCTGACGGATGTTACGGACCAGACCAGGAACTGAAGCAGAATCAATTCATGGAAAACATAATAGTCAGTTGAATCTATGAAGAAAATCACGGTTATTTTGCAGCGGTAGTACGAATAACGTACAATTGACATATAATTGAATGTGAATGTGATATCAAACTAGTATCTCTTCATTCGCATGAAGCAGTGCAGTGACAAGAGAAGTCGCTCTCACTTTCAAAAAGGTTAACAAGTTACATCATTAACTTGTTAATGATGTAACTTGCCATCCATTTTCCGTACCGCTTATCCTCAAGCGGGTCGCGGGCGTGCTGGCGCCTATCCCAGCCGACTCTGGGCGAGAGGCGGGGTACACCCTGAACCCGACGCCAGCCAATCGCAGGGCGCACACAGAAAAAAACAACCATTCGCACTCACATTCACACCTACGGGCAATTTATAGGTTGATTGAAGACATGTTTTGGGGATGTGGGAGGAAACCGGAGAACACGCAAACTCCACACAGGCGAGGCCGGATTTCAACCCGCAATTTCACAACTGTGAGGCAGACGTGCTAACCAGTCGCCCGCCGTGCCGCCTAATCAACAACAATCGGTTATTAAAAATTCATCAGAAATAAATGATTTTGGAAGTAGTTTTAATGCGGAATGAAATAATCATTGATTAATCGATGGACTAATCAATACAATAAGCGATTCTAAAAATATTGTAAGTGACAGCTATGGTTGCCAGCATCGTAAGTGTAATGTGAGTGTGTGTTTGTGCCAGTTTAAAAATGGGTATCGCTATAAACTTTTGGCAATTCCATTTCCGTGAGGCCTTAAGAGAAGACGCACCTGGAACATTCCGGACGCAACCTATCACGTGTTGACCTGAACTTTATGCCTACTTGTGCCTTTTTTTAACTTTTGGAAACTTTTCAACACAAAGTCAATTAAAGGCAATTAGCCACATGTTGTGTAATTAAAGGGTGTGTCAGGGTTGCTGGCAGACACGTTGGCGTATGGCGTGCGCAGTTGCTTGCGCGTTTGCGTGCTCACCTGCACTTTGAGCAGTCGGCCGCTGTACGACTTGAAGTAGCTGAAGTAGATCTTACTCATAGTGTCCACGTAGTCGTCTCGCACCTCCTTGGCCACCGTCCTCTCATTGGCCAGCAGGAACTGGTAGAAGAATCTACACACACGCACACGTGCTCACGTAGACGTCGTGTGTGTGTGTGTGTGTGTGCGCGCGTGCCTGCGTGTGTGCGCGCACCTGTACTTGAGCAGAGTGTTCTGTGGGATCTGGTAGTTGGTCATTGGCTTCCTGAACGAGTAGATCTTCTGAAGGATGAACTCTCGAATCTTCGACACCGCCTGGAATTGGTCAAAAGACAAAAGTAGTGGGACACCCACAGAAGCCAAGAAAATGACGAGTCATCTGTTTTCCAACCGTTGCATTCAAAGTTCTTTGCGCAGTCAATCTGTGTCCTCTGCTCAAGATTTTTGTTCTGCACATTTACAGATGTTGAATCATTTTGTGTCATTTCAATTTTTTGACTTTTTACTATCTTTCCAGGGACTCCAGATGGAAAATAGAAAATTGGATTAAAGGTGCAATGTCTTCAACAAACAAGACCGGTCCAGTTGCCTTGATTCAACCTTCACACAATAACGACAAACAACACGTTGACCGAGGTCTGGCCTTGCAGGAGACGCGTCACGCATTTCTTTTTCATGAATGTATGCCGCGCACCCTAAACTTCTGGGACAACGATGAATGTGTTTCGTTACCGTGACGTCCGACCAATTACAAATATAGAGTTTATTACTGATCACGACGATAGCCTTCATCTCACCTTGACCTTGAGGCGGTCCACGATGTCCTGGATGTCAGCGCAGGCCAGCGTCTCTCGGAAGCTGAGCTCCTTGGCCAGGTTGATCTTGTTGTTGAGCTCGTGCAGCTGCTCCAGGAAGTCCTGCTCTGTCACCGCACAGTCCAGGATGGTGCTGACCAGGTGGGGAGATGGGGGGGGAGAGCCCAGGTTTATACACGAGGGGGCCCCAAAACCCCAAAATGCACTTTAACCTTTACAGGTGAGCTCAAAGTGACCTTGTCCAACTGTTTCACTACTTTTTCTTGGGAAGGAACTGAACGGAAAAACTCACAACAGGTGTTAAATCCATAAATGAAGTCCAGTTGTACGCCTTTCTGCGACTCTTACGGTCTCTCTGTTGCAACGTGCTGATGACACTCGACGCTCAGCGGCCACTTCCCGTTTGAAGCCTCCAACTGTTGCCAATTTGTCATCTGATTCTCATGAAGTCAAAATGATGAAGGGGACTTGCTTATTAACAATTCTAAAATCAAAAAATTGAAACGTTTATCTGTCAATCGGCTCCAGCAGCCCAAGACCCTGGTGAGGATAAGCGGTAAAGAAAATGGATGGATAGATCTGTCGATCCAAGCATCAAGCAACTGTTGTGAATTTTATGCAAATAATAATGAAAATATTCATTCAAAAAGATTCATTCATTCATTTTCCGTACCGCTCATCGTCACGCGGGTCGCGGCCCATCCCAGCTATCTTCGGGCGAGGTACACCCTGAAGTGGTCGCCAGCCAATCGCAGCCATCCGCACTCACAGTCACACCTACGGGCAATTTATAGTCTTCAATTAACCTAGCGTGCGAGGAAACCGGACTACCCAGAGAAAACCCACACAGGCGCGGGGAGAACATGCAAACTCCACACAGGCGAGGCCGGATTTGAACCCGTAACCTCAGAACTGTGAGGCAGATGTGCGAACCAGTCACCTGCCGTACCGCCTGCATCGTAATATTAGTAATTAAATAATGTCATGTTTTTAAAGGGATAGAAATAACTTGATAAAAATGTAATTCATTGATTAATCATAAAATTGTCAGATGAATCAATGATAGCAATCCCCGCTATATCGTGGATTTTTGTGGAAAGGTTATTACAGTTGTTACTCTATTTTCTCCTACTGTTTGTACAGTAGTTTTGGATTATCCAATGTGCTTTCTCTCTCTCAATACAGTGGTACCTCGAGACACGAGTGACCCGATTTACGGGTTTCTCGAGATACGAGCCGTCGGCCGACCGACTTTTTGCTTTGACTCGCGAGCCCAAACTTGAGAAACGCGTGCTGTATGGCGGCAAGGGGCTCCACTCACTTGACAACAAGCAGCACTTTGGCTGATATGAGTAAATATTCTTCAAAAAGAGACTTCATGCTGTACATTGCTACTATCAGTTGGCATTTACTTGAAAAGTAGCTATAAAACAAAGCGAATGGCGTTGCGTATTTGAAACAAGCACAGGCTCCTTCAAGCATATGTTTGAAAACACCACAACCACACGGGCTAACAATTAACATCACACAAAAATTAAATAGAATAAGGCCAGCAGGGTGTTTAAAACTGTAAACAAGAGATCGCCGAAGAAGTTACGGAGATTCGTCTCGAGAAGACACGAGCGTTTGGTGTGGAGGAATTACTCAGAGCAGATCGATTGTCAAGCTAAACATTATAAAAGAAGAACTGAATGTCATGTGGGGTGCAAATGCTGTCACGTGTGTTTGTACACAATGCCCAACTGTTGAGTGCAACTTTTGTTTGTGTTAAAAGACATGTAAAACTAACGTTTTTGGACCGCTGAGGGGACACAGCCTTCCCGCACGGCTGAAGCAGAGAGGGCGGAGAGAGAGAGAAAGAAAGAGAGAGAGAGAGAGAGAGAGAGAGAGAGAGAAAGAAAGAGAGAGAGGGAGAGAGAGAGAGAGAGAGAGTTTAAAGGTACAAACTAGTTTGTGTTTCCAAGTGTGAGACTTCTGGCTTGATTTCACTTCATAAAAGCAGTTAAGTCTTTCTATTCTCTTCTATGATGTTTCTATGGCTGCATTTTACAATATACTGCCACTTGTCATTTAAAAAAACAACGGTGGCGTCTTTTGGGGGACTGGAACGAATTAATTACATTTCCATTCATTTTAATGGGAATTATGTTTTGAGATACATGCTTTTTGAGATAAGAGCATGGTCACAGAACAAATTTGTGATATCTCAAGGTACCACTGGATATTACTATCACGCTTATTATATTCTTTTGAGATTTCACTGGATATGTTTATGTGCCTTTTCATTTATTTTGTATTGTTTGTTTGTTGTTTGTGTTCCGTGATGACCAGGACACTCTTGGAAAGATTTTAAATTTCAGGCTTTCCTGGTTAAACAATTACAACAAACAAACAAACAAACAAAATTACGTGTTTTTATTGTTTTGATAGTGTGTTTAAAGGCCTTAAAAACATTTTAAGTGCTGTAACTGCTATGGGGAAAAAAAAAAAAAAAAACATACAGCACCCAGAGTGTATTTAAATAGGAATTTCTAAATCACGGATTTCACTTCTCATGGGGGTCTGGAAGATAGAGGGGCGATCACTGTATTAAAAGAATTATTTGCAGCCCTACAGTACACGTTCATCCTGAAATTGTACCCCGAAGCACAACACGCCCGCGTCGAGCAGGGGAAGTAGCAAAGGCCACCGAGCGGGCCGGCTCACGAGATCATGGCGCCGGGCACCAACAGCTCGTCCACCAGCTGGCCGAGGCGGCCGCGCACCGCCTGCCGGTTCTTCAGGCGGACGTTCATGCCGAGCGACTGGCGCTGCAGCGTGTGGATCTCGCTGCTGATGGACGACAGGTCGCTCTGGAAGCCGCTCAGCATCTCCTCCATCCGCTGGAAGGATCAGACGTGAGGCCGAACTCGACGACGCCCGCGCAACACTGCTCAAATGGCGCCTACCTCCAAAATGGCGTCGCAGGCGCTGATCTGCTGGTGCAGCAGAGCGATGTTCTGGCTCTCTTTGATGTCTGACCACACGCGCGCACTCAGGAAAAATTCTAACTTCCCAGTGACTGTGAGGAGCCCAGAAAGCAGGGGGGGGGAGAAAAAAAAAGGCCAACCCAAAGACAGATTTCGGGCCAACCCAAGCTTATTGGAGGATCTTTTTACCTGAAACTTGTCAGCCAATCGAAGAAGGGCTTCCCCTCTAGTAGAAGCACACAAATTCCTTGTGTGTTTTGGACATACTTGGCAAATAAAGATGATTCTGATTCTGATGTTTGCATCATTGACTTTGAATGAATATTGTGCACATTTCAGCAGCATTCAACTGGAGGCAGTTCGACTGATTCAACCCCCCCCCCCCCCCCCCAAAGTGGCTACAAAACATTGAACAGGACTTAATTTTTTTTTTATTGCTTAATACACCATTTTAGTCATATTTGTATTCATTTGAAGAATTATCCATCCATCCATCCATTTTCTGAGCCGCTTCTCCTCACTGGGGTCGCGGGCGTGCTGGAGCCTATCCCAGCTATCATCGGTTAGGAGGCGGGGTACACCCTGAACTGGTTGCCAGCCAATTGCAGGGCACATACCATTGGCACTCACATTCACACCTACGGGCAATTTAGAGTTGTCAATTAACCTAGCACGCATGTTTTTGGGATGTGGGAGGAAACCGGAGTGCCCGGAGAAAAGCCACGCAGGCACGGGGAAAACATGCAAACTCCACACAGGCGGGGCCGGGGATTGAACCCCGGCCCTCAGAACTGTGAGGCAGACGCTCTAACCAGTCGCCCATCGTGCCGCCCATTTGAAGAATGAATTTTGGCTAATTGCAAGTTCTTAATATGTATAGCTGTATTGCTCTGCTTTTGCCAACACCCTATTCTTCAGGTTTACTCAACTTAAAAGAAAAATGAATGTACATAATGTATATAATGTACATACCTTTTAGTTCAATATTTGAATTTTGTTGTTCTTATATGTGTTACAATGCTGATTTGATGTTGCACTTCCGTCTTTGTTTTATGTTGTTTTTAGGACCACATTTGAAAGAAGCCTCCTCGTGATAAAAAATTTATGTTGGCACTGGCAAGATTTCCCAACATTTGGGCGTGTTTTAGTGTTGCTTTGACTGCTGCCGACTGTACCGATATCGGCCGTCCGCCGCAGCTTCCAGAAATGTCACACACAGCTGAGCGACACACCTGCTGACAGTGGCACTATAATTATGTCTGCACACTATTGTTTGTTACCAACACCCTGATAAAGGCCACTACTGGTTTTTTTTTTTTTTTTTTTTTTTTTTTTTTTTAAAAAGGGCTTTTTAGTACATTTATTTTATCCTAACTAAGCGCATGAGTCTGGAATTCTTTCCAACGTCTTTTTTGGTCAAGGGGATATGCTGAGAAATTCATTCATTTTTCCGAGGTCAGGTCGCGGGGGCAGCAGCTTCAGCAGAGAAGCCTAGACTTCCCCCTCCCCAGCCACTTCATCCAGCTCTTTCGGGGGGATCCTGAGGCCTTCCCAGGCCAGCCGGGAGACGTAGTCTCTCCAGCGTGTCCTGGGTGGTCCCCTGGGCCTCCTCCCAGTGGGACGTGCCCGGAACACCTCACCAGGGAGGCGTCCGAACCAGACTCTGAGCCCCTCCCGGATGACCAAACTTTTCACCTGATCTCTAAGGTAGAGCCCAGACACCCTGCAGAGGAAACTCATTTCAGCCTCTCACGATACACAGCTCGTGACCATAGTAGGTGAGGGTAGGAACATAGATCGACCGGTAAATAGGGAGCTTCGTCTTTCGGCTCCGCTCCTTGTTCACCACGACAGACCGATGATACAGAGTCCGCATCACTGCAGACGCTGCACCGATCCGCCTGTCGATCTCCCGCTCCATTCTTCCCTCACTCGTGAACAAGACCACAAAAGACTTGAACTCCTCCACTTGGGGCAGGAGCTCATTCCTAACCACTCTTTCCTGACAGAGTACCCTGGTCTCAGATTTGGAGGTGCTGATTCTCAACCCAACCGCTTCACACTCGGCTGTGAATCGCTGCAGCGAGAGTTGGAGGTTGTAGTTTGATGAAGTTATCAGAACCACATCATCTGCAAAAAGCAGATATGTAATACTGAAGTCACCAAACCGGACTTGCTCTGCGCCTTGGCTGCGCCTAGAAATTTTGTCCATGAGTGTAATGAACAGAATTGGTGACAAAGAGCAGCCTTGGCGGAGTCCAATCCTCACTGGAAACAAATCAGACTTATTGCAGACAATGCGGACCAAACTCTGAGACCGGTTGTACAGTGACTGAACAAATTAGGGGGTCCGGTATCCCATAATCCCAGAGCTCCTTCCACAGGACTCTCCGAGTCCACAAAACACATGTAGACTGGTTGGGCGAAACTCCCAAGGATCCTGCTGAGGGTGTAGAGCTGATCCACTGTTCCACAGCCAGGATGAAAACCACATTGCTCATCCTGAATCTGAGACGAAACTTCCAGATGAACCCTCCTCTCGAGCACTCCGAATATACCTTACCATGGAGGCTGAGGAGTGTGATTCCCCCTGTTGTTGGAACAGTCCGGTCTGCCAATCCAGAGGTACTGTCCCAAATGTCCACGTGATGTTGCAGAGGCGTGGCAACCAGGACAACCCCACAACATTCCGAGGCTTTAGGAACTCCGGGCAGATCTCAATCACCTCCGGGGCCTTGCTACCGAGTAGCTTTTCAACCACCTCGGTGACTTCAACCCCAGAGATAGGGGAGCCCACCTCAGTCCCCAGACTCTGCTTCCTCATAGGAAGGAATTGCAAAAGAGAAGGTCTTCGAAGTATTCAGCCCACCGACTCACAAGATCCCAAGTTGAGGTCAGCAGCTCCCCATCCCCACTATACAGTGTTCCCCCTCCTGAGACACCGGATGGTGGACCAGAATTTCCTTGAAGCCCTCCAGAAGTCATTCTCCATGACCTCACCAAACTCCTCTTCCACCCGAGTTTTAAACTCAGCGACCACCAAAGCCGTATTCCACTTGGCCAGCCGGTACCCATCAGCTGCCTCCAGAGTCCCACAGCCTAAAAAGGTCTGATAGGACTCTTTCTTCAGCTTGACGGCATCCCTCACCGCTGGTGTCCGCAAACGAGTTTGGGGGTTTCCGCCAACACAGGGATCGACCACATTACGGCCACAGCTCCTGTAGTTCGCTTCAACAACGGATGCGCGGAACATGGTCCACTCTGACTCAATGTCCCCCGGCTCCCCCGAAACGTCGGTGAAGTTCTGCCGGAGGTGGGAGTTGAAACTCCTTCTGACAGGGGACTCTGCCAGATGTTCCCAGCAAATCCTCACGTCTGAACATGGTGTTTGTTATGGACAATTCGTGACGAGCACAGAAGTCCAGTAACAGAACACCGCTCGGGTACTGATGAGGGGGGGGGGGGGCTGTTCTTCCCCATCAAGCCCTTCCAGGTCTCACTGTCATAGCTCACATGAGAATTTAAGTCCCCCAGAAGAAAGGAGTCCCCAGCGGGAGTGCTCTCCAGCACCCACTCCAAGGACTCCAAGAAGGGTGGGTACTCTGAGCTGCTGTTTGGAGCATTGGCACAAACAACAGTCAGGACCCATCCCCCCACCCTAAGGCGGAGGGAGGCTACCCTGTCGTCCACTGGGGTAAACCCCAACGTACAAGCACCGAGCTGTGGGACAATAGGTATGACAGCACCTTCTTGGCGACTCTCACCGTGGGCAACTCCAGAGTGAAATAAGAGTCCAACCCTTTTCAAGAGGACTGGTACCGGAGCCCAAGCTATGTGTCGAGGTGAGGCCGACTATATCTAGTCGCAATACAAGTTACACTATTTTCCGGTAATTTAAATGTTTTTATTTGATTTTCAATAGGTGGTATCACACAAAAACATTCCTCAAAAAGGCTATTTTCCGGAACCCATCATCCAATCTTCCCAAATCTTGCTGTGTCCCATTCCAACCACACTCAGCATTACGACTGACTGCCGTTTTAGGGATATTTTGTCACGTTGCAAATTCTAGTGACGGGAATGTCGGGAAAGATGATTGATTGCGAATCATTCGCGTTTGAAGGGCTCATTCCACGTTTTTAGAAAACTCCACAATGATGGCAGGCACTTGTCACATTGCTACTTCAAGTTAAACATACGGAAGGAAGTATTTTGTCAGTGACAGGGTCGTGCCATTTTGGAAGACCCTTAGCAGTGTTGTTGTTAACTCTCCCTCATTGGAAATTTTTGGAAGCCACATAGCGCAATAGTCCTTTGATCAAATGCACGGGGTGTCGGGGGGGCGGGGTAAAACCGGACGAGGACCCGCCTCAATCCCCGCTGCTCAGTCCACATCAATAACAACGTGTGTGTGTTTGTTTAAATGTACTTTGTTGAAATGTCTGCAGTGCTTGTTGCCTGGCTAAACAAACAAAAACAAACACAGGATACAGTCCTTGATGGACGCATGCTCGATCCGCTCAAGCTCCGCCTCCACCTGTTTGGAGTACTGGCGAAGGTCCACACCCTGCGAAAAACCAGGTCACCGCCACGGACATACGAGGGACATGTTCCCGTCGTGAAGAAGGAGCAAATGAAAAAGCTCACCGTCTGTAGCGCCTCCTTGACGAGCTCGTCCTCCAAGTTGGCCTGGATGTGAACTGCGGGAGAAGACGCAAAGTCAACAAGTCGGCTTTACGCATGCAAGCACACACGGCCGTTAATCCGCAAGTCTTAAGCCCGCAGGGGCCGGTTACGGTTTCAAGGCACTTTTAAACGATGTTAGTAGCACTATTATATTAACATCATAATATTATTCAAGCAACTTCCTCCACGTCGGTGCATGAGTTCATTGTGGACCGATCGCCTCGTAGCTTAGCTAAATTTAATTCGTGCTCAATATTTGGTCAAAACTACAAGACTACACAATGGTTGACATTTTACCAACAACCACGAGCAAAGCAAACTACATCAGCACAACATTCTCTTTCTTTTCTTCTTTCGTGGCGACTTCAAGTCAAGAGCCGTTTGGGGTTGGCCACTTCATTAGGGACAGTGAGGAGGAGGTGGGCGTGACTGCGCGTGTTATTTTCCATATTTAAAAGAGGGTTTTGTGCTTTGTCAGTGGAAGAGGCAAGCAAACGTACTACTGAGTCAATGATTCATGACTTTTTGGGATAGCAACAGCCTCTAAGGAATACACTAAACTGCGGTGGAATGTCAGTACACAGCCAGAAAAGCCGCATTTTTCAACATCTCCTCGCAGAGATGTCCACAGCTACAAATAACAATTGATACCTTCTGTTCTTCTTCTAGTCGGTGAACCCCTTCCCCGATTAGCTGACAAGTTTCAGTTAAAAATAACCACCATTACGCTAGTGAGAGCTGAAATTCCAGTGTTCTCTCTGGCCCCTGAAAATTTAAAAACCTTAAAAAAACTGGACTGAAATGGCACAAAGGTGACACTATTTGTGAGAAGAGTAGCATGGGCAGTATAGGTCATGTACTTTAAATGAGTCATCAATTCTTTTATTCATGATTTTTTTTGTTATGGAGGATTTTAGAGGCCTTTGAAGTGCTCATTCCATGTTTTTTTAAAAAGAAAAATGGCGACCACTTGTCACGTCGCTATTTAAAAAAATATATATATGTATAAAAAAATATATATATATTTTTTTTTTTAAATCACCAGTTTATTTTCTTTTTGCATTTACTGATGTACCTACGGAGCACGTTCAAAGGGGAAAAGTCCATCCATCCATCCATTTTCTACCGCTTATCCGAGGTCGGGTCGCGGGGCCAGTAGCTTTAGCAGGGACGCCCAGACGTTCCTCTCCCCAGCCACTTCATCCAGCTCTTCCGGGGGGATCCCGAGGCGTTCCCGGGCCAACCGAAAGACGTAGTCTCTCCAGCGTGTCCTGGGTCGTCTCCGGGGTCTCCTCCCGTTGGGACGTGCCCGGAACACCTCACCGGGGAGGCGTCCGGGAGGCATCCGAATCAGAGGCCCCAGGCACCTCATCTGGCTCCTCTCGATGTGGAGGACCCACAGCTCGTGACCATAGGTAAGGGTAGGAACGTAGATCGACCGGTAAATCGAAAGCTTCGCCGTCCGGCTTAGCTCCTTCTTTACCACAACGGATCGATACAAAGTCTGCATCACTGCAGACGCCGCACCGATCCGCCTGTCGACAAGGAATTCTGTCCATAAAAGTTATGAACAGAATCGGTGACAAAGGGCAGCCTTGGCAGAGTCCAACCCTCACCGGAAACGAGTCCGACTTACTGCCGGATATGCGCACCAAAATCTGACTCCGGTCGTACAGGGACCGAACAGCCCGTATCAGGGGGTTCGGTACCCCATACTCCCGAAGCACCCCCCACAGGACACTCCGAGGCACCCGGTCGAACGCCTTCTTCAAGTCCACAAAACACATGTAGACTGGTTGGGCGAACTCCCATGCACCCTCGAGGACCCTGCCAAGGGTGTAGAGCTGGTCCACTGTTCCACGGCCAGGACGAAAACCACACTGCTCCTCCTGAATCTGAGATTTGACTTCCCGACGGACCCTCCTTTCCAGCACCCCTGAATAGACCTTACCAGGGAGGCTGATGAGTGTGATCCCCCTGTAGTTCGAACACACCCTCCGGTCCCCCTTCTTAAAAAGGGGGACCACCACCCCAGTCTGCCCATCCAGAGGCACTGTCCCCGATGTCCACGCGATGTTGCAGAGGCGTGTCAACCAGGACAGCCCTACAAGATCCAGAGCCTTGAGGAACTCCGGGCGAAGCCTTGCCACCGAGAAGCTTTTTAACCACCTCGTTGACCTCAACCCCAGAGATAGGAGAGCCCGCCTCAGAGAACCCAGACTCTGCTCCCTCATGGGAAGGTGTGTCGGTGGCATTGAGGAGGTCTTCGAAGTATTCTCCCCAGCGACTCACAACGTCCCGAGTCGAGGTCAGCAGCACCCCATCCCGACTATACACAGTGTTGATGGTGCACTGCTTCCCCCTCCTGAGACGCCGGATGGTGGACCAGAATTTCCTCGAAGCCGTCCGGAAGTCTTTCTCCATGGCCTCACCGAACTCCTCCCATGCCCGAGTTTTTGCTTCAGTGACCACCAAAGCTGCATTCCGCTTGGCCAGCCGGTACCCATCAGCTGCCTCAGGAGTCCCACAGGCCAAAAAGGCCCGATAGGACTCCTTCTTCAGCTTGACGGCATCACTCACCGTTGGTGTCCACCAACGGGTTCGGGGATTGCCGCCACACACCTTACGGCCACAGCTCCGGTCGGCCGCCTCAGCAATGGAGGCGCGGAACATGGTCCACTCGGACTCAATGTCCCCCGCCTCCTCGGGAACATGAGCAATGTTCTGTCGGAGGTGGGAGTTGAAACTCCTTCTGACAGGGGATTCTGCCAGACGTTCCCAGCAGACCCTCACTATACGTTTGGGACCTGCCACATCGGACCGGCATTTTCCCCCACCATCGGAGCCAACTCACCACCAGGTGGTGATCAGTTGACAGCTCCGCCCCTCTCGTCACCCGAGTGTCCAAGACATTCGGCCGCAAGTCCGATGACACGACCACAAAGTTCGAACTTTGTGGTCGTGATCATGATCATCGAACTGCGCCCTAGTGTGTCCTGGTGCCAAGTGCACGTGTGGACACCCTTATGCTTGAACATGGTGTTCGCTATGGACAAGCCGTGATGAGCACAGAAGTCCAATAACAGAACACCGCTCGGGTTCCGATCGGGGGGGGGGGGGCCGTTCCTCCCAATCACGCCCTTCCAGGTCTCACTGTCATTGGCCACGTGAGCATTAAAGTCCCCCAGCAGAACGATGGAGTCCCCAGCGGGAGCGCTCTCCAGCACCCCCTCCGAGGACTCCAAAAAGGGTACTCTGAACTGCTGTTTGATGCATAGGCACAAACAACAGTCAGGACCCGTCCCCCCAACGTACAGTCAGGACCCGTGAACCCCAACGTACAGGTGCCGAGCCGGGGAGCAATAAGTATACCCACACCAGCTCGGCGCCTCTCACCATGGGCAACTCCAGGGAAAAAGTTATTTAGCAAAACATTTCCAAATAATACATTGTAGAGCTATAATTGTAATGCTATGCTACCGTGGAGGGCGGCCATACCGTCAGAATCTGGTACCGGCCCACGCCAACCCACTTCTTTTATTTCTAGCTCATTTCTGTCTTCCTTGACACCGCACCATGTTGCTTGTGGTTCAATACAAAAACAATCCAGTACAGGGCACGTGTTGTTATTATTATGATTATTTTTTTTTTTAAATAAAATTATCTCAGACTTTTTCCCGCTCAATGTTGAGATTGAGGTTGTTAATGGTTGTTTTTGTCATGTTATTTTGCTTTACTAATTGTATTGTATTTTATTTTCTGTTTAGTGCGGTATTTTGGATTGCCCTATCTGTATCGTCTGTGCGGACCCCCTCGCATATGAGATATTTCAAGGGGTTTATCCAACGTAAATAAAGAATTCTCAACACGTGGCGCATCAAATCATTGTTTCCTGATAAAAACACCAGGGGTCGCATTTAGTCCGTTGCGGCGACATGGTGTAACGCTCGAGCCCATTTGCCTATTGTGTGTTGCCGACTATTTCTTTTTTGCGATTGTCCAGTTCAGTCGCATCGCTCGGTGTGCGGTGGCGGGCCTTACGGTCCACTTCATCCAAGATCAACTCATCGGTGGTCAGGTCCAGTTCTCCCAAGTGCAGTTGGGCCATTTCCCCATCACTCATCTGGGGAAAAACAAGCAACATGATTGCAATCATTCACACATACCCTACTCACTTTATTTAGCTACGTGCACGTCCGCTCAGCGAGTCACCCACATTATTGCGCATTTTGAGTGGCAGTACAACCGCTGTTTTCCGTGTTTCATTGCATTCGCTTTTTTTTACCTTACCACTATACAATGAATGATGACATAGAACAGGTGTCCTCGTAGTTTTATTTGACTTTGAAATTTCTCGATAGAGCAATTTGATGCGTTATAAGACTTAAACAACATTTCACGAAGTTGAATCAACAAACCCCTCACCGTCAAAAACCTTTATGTGAGCAACCTGGATTTTCAAATACATATCACAGAATTTATTGGACACTTTTCTATGTTTCTGCCAAATTTTAAGTAAATTGGCTAACTTACAGACACTTTTTGGACGTACAGTTGGCCAGGTCCGTTGGGACGTTACTGTGACCCGCCATGACGCCTCATATTTTCTGTCACTTCCGACGCTAATTTTGTTAATTTTATCAACTACTGTACACAGTACGTACACAGGCAGGCACGCACACACACAATCTTTCCATTGATATCAGTCTTTTGATATGTCGTAATGCTAAACCGGTCCAAGCAGGTTGGAACGGGTGAAGGAAGGTGTCAGGTGTGTTATGTGACAGAAGAGTCTGCTAGGATGAAGGGGAAAGAGACAGTGGCACTGAAGAGACAACAGGAAGCAGAGCTCGAGGTGACGGAAATGAAGATGTTGAGGTTCGCTCTCGGAGTGAGCAGGTTGGATAAAATTAGAAATGAGCTCATCAGAGGGACGGCCGAGGGTTAGGTTTTGGAGACAAAGTTAGAGAGAGCAGACTTGGATGGTTTGGACACGTCCAGAGGACAAATAGTGAGTATATTGGTAGAAGGAGGATGAGGATGGAGCTGCCAGGCAAGAGGAAGACCAAAGGGAAGGTTGATGCACGTCGTGAGGACAGTTGGTGTTCGAGAGGAGGATGCAGGAGATAGGCTTACATGGAAAAGGATGACGGGCTGTGGTGACCCCTAAAGGGACAAGCCCTAAGGAAAAGAGGAAGGACCTAGATAGTTCCTAGATAGTTGCCTATCCCTAGTATTGGGGATAACCTCTACTCACTCCACATTGCAACAACACTACAAAATGGTAAACTGATCCTATGGGAGCATTCGGAAAAGATAATCTTGACATAATGCGGGCGCAAACGCATGAACGCAGAGTGTTCTCCGTCAATTGACTGTCTGTTGTCGTACTAGAGCGGCGCCAACTACCGGAGACAAATTCCTCGTGTTTTTTTGGACATACTTGGCAAATAAAGATGATTCTGATGAACATTGGTTGGTAGAAGTCCCATTCATATAGTTTTGAAACCTTGTTTTTGTGGCAGTATGCAAGTTTGGGCCGGCTAATGCCAAGCAAAGCTATGCAGCAAAGCTTCTGTACAACAGCGGCAACCAGAATTCGCCTTCAATACGAGGTTACGCACAAATGTGTCCCAAATCCGTCCACCTTTCCTGACTGAGAGGATCTATTTGATGGACAACTTTTAATTTCAGCCTTCACATGTACTAATTAACGAAAATAAGCGTGAATAACCCAACTCGTGGTCGGCTATTGACTTTCATAGGCTTTCTGCCAACCGGGACACCAAGGTGACCATTTGGTGACGACACAGCCAACGCTCCCATTGGGCACTCGCAATATGGCGGAATGGCAGTCATCGTTAAGCAAACAATGACAACGTGATGTGATGTTTTTTTTTTTTCCCGCTAATGCTAAAGAATGGAGGTAAAGAGTTCAGGGGGGAGAAAGAAGGGAAAGCTTGGCCAACAAACTCCAATGAACAACAACGACGACGCCGCCGCCGCCTTTAAACGCATTCAAACAAATAGTGACAGCATTAAAAGTCACCTCGTCGTGAAGGTAGGCCATGGCCGCTTGGGTCGTCCTCTCCGCGGCGGTGTTGACATCCACGACGGCAGTCTCCGCCATTGTTGCTGTGACGTCAGCGT